>NC_048602.1:10369889-10401235 GCF_003668045.3 Cricetulus griseus | reverse complement strand
ACTTGGGGCTCCTGGAGCCTGACCTCCCAGGCTTCAGAGGGGCAGCACTGGGTGGCAGCAGATGATGAGATAAGATTCTCATCAGTGTTGGATGTTCTCTGCTGAGGTTCCTATGTAACATCTCAGAGCTGGACCTAGCTGCCAGGTTTTCCCAGCATCCCTCAGTTCCTACCTGTTGTTATAGAGTATGGCTGGCAAACCCTGCCCATGACCCTGAACTCTTTTTTTTTTTTTTTTCTTGAGACAGGGTTTCTCTGTGTAGCTTTGGAGCCTATCCTGACAGTTGCTCTGGAGACCAGGCTGGCCTCGAATTCAGAGATCCACCTGCCTCTGCCTCCCGAGTGCTGGGATAAAGGCGTGTGGCACCAACGCCCAGCCCAGCTAACTTCTGATTGGTTCCTTGCCACGAGGCAGGCATCTGACGGCCTAGTGACTAAGGCAAGGTCACACAAGCACACGTGCTGCTATGACTGCTGAAATGGGGAGCTGGTCCCTTCAAAACCAATCTGAAGATGGCTGGCTGGCTCTGGTTGTACTTTACTGATTAAAGTGGAATGCAGGGCATAGCAACCTTTTCTGTAACTGCAGCTGTCCAGTCAACTCTAGACAGCTTCCCCGAGCATGGAGGTGCACCAATCCTGAGACTGTTGCCTGCAACTATTGGACCACTTGGACAATCCCCTTGCTCTACTCCCAACAACTGCCCTTCCCCAGTGCTGAGGGGAGTTGGGGGGCTCCGACTCCACCAGCTGTGTTGGATGGAAAGAGTTAACTGGTAAATTAAAAAGACTCTTTGTAGCTAGTTCCAGGAACACCCTCTAAAGCCACAGAGAAACCCTATCTCCAAAAACAAAACAAAAAACCCAATGAAAAGAGGTTGTAAGGGAATGCTACCAAAGCTGAGGACTGCACAGTGGTCCTGAGCACTGGCTGCTCTTGCAGAGACCTAGGTTTCATCCCCAGATCCCACATGGCAGCTCACAACCATCTGTAACTCAAAAGTCCCTGATTTCATGCTCTCTTTTAGCCTTTGCAGACACTGATGCAAGCTGTATACACATACAGGAAGGCAAAATATCCAGACATTGAAAAAGAGGGCCAGAAAAAGCCAGGCGTTGGTAGTGCCAGCTTTTAATCCCAGCACTAGGGAGGCAGAGGCAGGTGGATCTCTGTGGGTTCCAGGCCAGCCTGTTCTCCAGAGCGAGTGCCAGAATAGGCCCCAAAGCTACACAGAGAAACCCTGTCTCGAGAAAACCAAAATAAATAAATCACTAAAAAAGAAAGCCATTTTAATCTCTATGAGTAGCTTTATTATCAACCTACCACAGATGGGCATGAAAGCCAAAGCGCCTACCCCCAAAAGCAAGCTGAATAACCAATGCTGGGACAAGGTGGTACATGAGCTGTCCTCAAAGGAGTAAAAACAAAGCAAATCTGAATGTTACATGAAAACAATCCCAGAGTCATACAAAAAAGCCCCTAACAGTGGAATTATAATAATTATCACATAGCCTGGCAACTGGGAAGTTAAAGCTCCAAGTCCCAGGGCAGAAGCAAAACATCCACAATACAAAATAAGAACTCCCAAAATGTGCAAGGTAGGAGGCTGTCATCCCCAGATGCCAGAGTCAGCTGATCTGAGAGCCGAACCATGACACCCTCTCATAAATCTGGTGTCTTGTCATCCATGTTTTGGTTGCTTTGAGAGAGACTGAGATGCCTCAAGGATTCCATAGTTTCAGGCAGCCCGGGGTTGGTGTTTTGGGAGGACTTCTCAGGGTCCTGCCCACTTGCCCTGGCCATTCTTGTTTCCAGGCAGAAATTACACCCCCTTTTGCGTCGAGGGTAAAAGGCATAGGGACAAGCATAGTGGTCCATTGCTCTGCGTCTAGTAGCTGGCACAGTGTCATTGTCCCTTCCCTTCTCTCCATGGGCCTTGGACAACCGCTTGCACTTCTTGAACCTCTTGAGCTTCAGTACGTTGGTCTTAATGCCTGTTTCTTCCTGACTCAGTCTGTCAGCCAGGACCTGGTACGTCTGCAAGCTGACTTCATGTCTTCTCTGCTCTTCTGAATCTGGGTCTTGATGCCAGGAGGCTGAGAGACAAGAGATCCATCAGAGAAACCCTTTCTATCCTTCCCAGGTGAGTGGTAAATTGCTAGTCCCTAATGGAGCTTGCTGTTAATGTTAGTAAATTGAGTGTGATTTTGGGACCCTATGGGGAAGGATCTTAAGACAGGCCTCACACCACATACATGAGCATTATTCAAACAAAACAGCACTTGGGAGGCAGGGGCACGTGGGCCTCTCGAGTTCCAGGCTAGCTTGGCCTACAGAGTGAATCCCAGGACAGCCTCCAAAGCTACAGGGAAGCCCTGTGTGTGTGTGTGTGTGTGTGTGTGTGTGTGTGTGTGTGTGTGTCTGGGAGTAGGCTGGTGACATGGGACAGAAGACCTTGATCCCAAAGAGCTGGGGATGGTCTGAGTCATTCAGCTCCAGTCCTCACTTTCTCCTCACCTGAGGATCCCCTAACCTCCCTGCAGAACCACCCATGCTCCAGAGCCCTGAGAAATGTCCCACCCTGACTCCATTTTCCAGCCCCAGGCACATCATCCAGATCTAGGCTTCTGCAGCCAGCACCCTGAAATGAGCTGAACACATCTGTACTGGCAGTAACTCCAGGTGAGGTTATCAGGACATTTCAACAATTACAAAAGTTGTCTGGGTGTGGTGGCCCCAGGCTACAATCTCAGTGGTCAGCTGTTGGAAGAACTGGAGACTTGAGGCTCCAGCGTCACCCTCTGGTCTACTTAATGGTGTCTCAAAAAAGTTCACACTTCTACACTCCTCCCCCAATAAAAAACTCTTAACAAAATGAGATGCAGGCTCTGGGAAACTTACTACACAGGTACGAAGCTGCTAACCAGGCCTGCTCTGCCACACTCCCCCCTTTGCTTTAGTTGACCAGTTGGGATCCCAGAGCCTTGCAGACACCAAAGACCAAGTGCTCATTTCAGTTCCATAAATGCCATTTCACTGCTATTCCAGTTCAATGAGCAGGTCCCAGTTTGAATGACACTGGGTCTCTTCTTTGAGCTTAGATCTGGGAAACCCAGATGATCTTGGGCTCTCTTTAGGCCACGTTGCGGTTCACTGCACACCTGACATCCCATTCTACCATTAGGCAGATAGTAACCTTTCCCAATGTATTAGCATAAGGCTAACTTCCACCCAACCCCAAGGAATGTCATCTTCGGACTGGGTATGGTGGAGTGCACCTTCATTATTTATTCCATCACGATTTATCAATAAATTCAATGTGCCACTCCGAGATCTAAAACCAGAAACAGGTTTTTTGTTTTGTTTTGTTTTTGTTTTTGTTTTTTTTTTTTGTTTTGTTTTTTGAGACAGGGTTTCTCTGTGTAGCTTTGGAGCCTATCCTGGCACTCACTCTGGAGACCAGGCTGGCCTCGAACTCACAGAGATCTGACTGCCTCTGCCTCCTGAGTGCTGGGATTAAAGGCATATGCCACCAACACCCGGACAGAAACAGGTTTGAGAAGGAAGAAAACAAATCAAATAAAACCAATACTCATACTTACATATAGACCTGTACCTAGCCCTTGGCAAGTGGAGTCAAGATCAAGGTCATTGTGTTACATATTGAGTTGATAGCTAGCCTGGGGTACAGGCACCCTTTGGTGGGTGGTGTTAAAAGAAACCCCAGGCTGGGAGAGGCAGATCATTGAGATGGGACCCAGTGGGATCTGGCCCTGCAGGGTCTACAGGAATCCCCTGTTAGAAACTCAAACTCTGATTGGTTCTATGCTATCAATCTTGGAACCCGGGTGTTGGGGGATGGACCCGAATCTCTGGAAAGCCTCCAGTTTTGATGAGTTCATCAAACCCAGGCGGGTTTGTACTACTCCTTGGGAGTGGCCCTGTGGGAATAAAGTCTCTGGAAGGCAGAATCAGTAAAAGTGCTTACAGCTTGTTGAGGGTTCCGAGGGGTTGATGGGAAGGACCCTGGTGTGCCAGCTGGGTGTGCCCCCGAGTGTCCTTCGCAGCCTGTGCCCTTGCAAACCATAGTAAGCACAGGGACAGGAGTTCCCACATGCAGTGAGCTGTATTGGAGGTGGCCGCATCCCTTTCTCCACATAGCGCTGAAGGAACCAAGTCTACAGAGAGGAAGGGGACATGGATTTACAACGGGAGGTCATCTTGAACTCCTAGTCCCACCTAGATGCTGGGTGGGTGGCTGGAGAGAGTGCAGGGAATGCTGCCTCTTCCAGGACCTGAAGGGAGGCTCCCTCAGGAATTTCAAGGGGACCGAATACCCAGCAGGCCTTACTGACTAGGTATCCAGCCTGCTTGGATACCCAGAACTTCAGTGGCTCTCAACCTTCCCAGTGCTTCAACACCTTAACATGTTATGGTGATCCACAACCATAAAGAACTGTTATGCCAGTTCTTAGGTGCTCATGGGAGGGGATTCTGACCTGGACTTGTTCCTCTGTCAGGTGGAGTGTGGTGGCCAGATACCTTTGAGCCCGGAGATCTGGGTATGGTTTCAGCTCAAAGTATTGCTTCAATTGCTCCTGCTGTTCCAAACTGTACTCCTCATCACGGGGGCCTAGGGTAGCGGGGGCTGAGAGAAAGAGGGAGAAACAGATCAGAGGAACCCTATCATATAGCCTGTGGAGACTGATGGCTCAACTCATCCCTTGCTGCCAAACCTAACGACCAGGCTGTTTGGAAGCAGGGGACCTCTTGGTGGAAGGAGATGACCTTCAGGCAAGTTGTCCTCAGACCTCCACACACATCTCCTGACACAGCCATACACAGAATAACAGAGCTGTGAACACAAGTCTTTCTCACAACCCCAAGCTCTGATTTTCTCCCTGGGGAGACACTGCATTAAAGGAAGGGGGGCCAGTGATCCCCCCCCCAATGTCCTACTTTGCAGATCCACCCAGTTAACATTGCAGGGTAGTAAGTGATCCCACCTCCAAAAAATGCAGGGGGCAGTCACACACCCTTAATCCCAGGATTTGCAGAACTGAAGCTGGAGGGTGGGAGTTTGTTCCTGCCTGCCCCAACTAGTGCTGGGATTATAGACTCAGACAAACAAACAAACAAACAAAACTGGGCGTTGGTGGCACACGCCTTTAATCCCAGCACTCTGGGGACAGAAACGGATCTCTGTGAGTTCCAGACCAGCCTGGTCTACAAGAGCTATTTCCAGGATAGCCTCCAAAGACACTGTGAAACCCTATCTCAAAAAACCAACAACAACAACGACAACAACAAAAAAACCCTGGGCTTTTTCTGGGTGTGATGGCGCAAGCCTCAACAGTAATCTCAGGATTTGGAAGGTGGATGTCTAAATTGTGGCTAGCCTGGTCTATTGAGGGAGTCCCAGGACAGCCAAGGCTACTAAGAAAAACCCCTTCTTGAAATTCCAAAACAGCCAGGCGTTGGTTGCACACGCCATTAATCCCAGCACTTGGGAGGCAGAGGCAGGCGGATCTCTGTGAGTTGGTGGTCAGCCTGGTGTCCAGAGTGCCAGGATAGGCTCTAAAGCTACACAGAGAAACATTGTCTCCAAAAACAAACAAAAAGGTAAAAATAAATTCCAAAACAACGAAAACACCTCTCCAATTAAAGAAACTAAACAAAAAGCACACAATAGAAAATTCAAAACCATACAAATTGATGAGTCTACTAATAGCTCCGGTTAATACCGGAGCCTGAGCCCCTAACACGTAGGTTCGGTGGGACCCCAAGAGCTTCCACCGGTCAGCTGCCTCATGTGCTTTCCCTCCCTCAACCTGAAACTTTGCAGGAGTCAAATCAATACGTGCTGGATCCTCTAAGGATCACACAGACCCCCAACTGCACTGGGAAGGCCTCCCTGTCTGCAAGGTCCGGTCAGCTCTGGGGGCCATAGGGTTCTGCAAGACTGGAGCCTCAGAATGGCATCCTTGCCCACCCGGTAGCATCCAAACAGTCTCCTTAGGGCCCAGACTCACACAGAGAAGGTGCAGCGTCTTCCATCTCGCCTGTAGCTCGCTCCAGGGGGGTCTGAGGAGAGAAGCCTGTGGAAGATCTCCTGGAACCAGCTCTAATAGTCCACACTGTCTGGTCCTCACAGAGACCCGCCTAACTCTGCCTCTGGGATGCTGGGATTGAAGGCGTGTCACCACCACCCAGGGAGAACCGAGGTTTAAGTACAGTTTATACTTGGTCCCAACCCACATGTGGCCACTTTTTGGCCTCTACCTATCAAGGGGCGGATCCACCCAACTTCTGCCCCACCCCGTCGAGTCCCCTGGCGCTACTGCTGCAGCTGGGTACTTTGCAATAAACTGAGCCTTGACTTCACCCTCTAAATCCTGCATCCCAGAGTTGACGCAGGCACCATTGCAACAAATGGCCTCCAGCCAGCCAGGTGCCCGGGTGCTCGTCCTCATTTCTTCTTGAAGCTGGATGCCCCTTCTCTATGGCCAGGGACCAAGCAGTGTAGTGTCCCAGGCCGCCACCCTCCATGTGCCTGCCATTATCCATCAATCTCTATGGTTTCCCCTATGGTTTCCTTGACAGGAGGGCTCAGGTTACGACCAGGCTGATGGTGACTTGCTTTCTGTTAGGGTTTGCTGCAATACTGAGGGCTAAGTGATGTTCAAGGGACAGCCCCTGATGAGTCCTCCCGTGGGAAAACCAGCTTTTTCATTTTTTTTTTGTTCTTTTGTTTGAGATGATCTCATGTTGCCCAGAGTAGCTTGGAATATGCCAGATGCTGAGATTATTGATTGTTTCTGGCTCCTTTCTGGTGTTAATATTTTTTCTTAAGTGTCAAAGCTGGGAGCATGACAACTGGGCCACTCTCACCCTTTTTGCCCCCTCCCCCAGACAGAGTCTCTTTACATAGCCCAGGCTATCCTACAGTTCACCATGTAGACCAGGGTGTCCTTGAACTCAGAGATTCCTTTGCTCCTCTCCTTATTGAAGGGGCGTACCACAATGCTCTTTTTCAACCCTTTCTGTTTGTTTTGTTGTTTGGATTTTTAGACACAGTTTCTCTATGTAGCCCTGGCTGCCATGGAACTGCCTGTGTTAAGATCTACCTGCCTCTCGGTTTGAAGCCACCACCACTCTGCCTCAGCCCTTACTTTTTTTTTTTTTTAAAGATTTTATTTATTTATTCTGTATACAACATTCTGCTTCCATGTCTATCTGCACACCAGAAAAGGGCACCAGATCTCATAACGGATGGCTGAGAGCCACCATGTGGTTGCTGGGATTGAACTCAGGACCTCTGGAAGAGCAGTCAGTGCTCTTAACCTCTGAGCCATCTCTCCTGACCCATCAGCCCTTACATTTTATAACTGGTGGATGCCAGGAGATTGTGCCACATGCCTTTAATCCCAGCAGAGAGACAGAGTCAGGCAAATCTGTGAGAGTTAAAGGCTTGCCTGGTCTACAGAGCAAGTCCCAGGAAAGCTAGGGTTGTTATACTCAGTTACAGTGAAACCCTGACTTAAAACGCTAAAAGGCCAGGGTGGCTAAATAGTTGTGATGTAAAAGATGAAACAGCACAGAAATATGTTCACACGTCAATAATGGACTAACAGGAGTGGAGAATGGCTCAGCCCATTAAGAGCACTAACTTTTCTCCCAGAGGTCCTGATTTAACTTCCAGCACTGCTGGGCATTGGTGGCACACACCTCTTATCCCAGGACTCTGTAGGAAGAGGCAGGCAGGTCTCTGTGAGGCCAGCCTGGACTACGGATCGAGTGCCAGGATGGGCTCCAAAACAACAAAGAGAAACCCTGTCTCGAAAAACCAAAACCAAACCAAAACAAGACAAATAACAATAGACTAGTAGGGCTAGAGAAATGGCTCAGCCAGTTTAGAGCACAGACTCTCCTTCCCGAGGTCCTGAGTTCAATTCCCAGCAACCACATGGTGGCTCACAACCACCTGTAATGAGATCTGGTGTCCATTTCTGGCCAGCAGAGACACATGAGTTAGAACACTATATACATAATAAATCTTAAAAAATAGACTAACATAATGTAAACAATCCCTGTTTCACGGGAACAATAATGCCTAGGCTGGGGAGTCACACCCATGATAAAGTCCTAATTTAGCTGATAAGGAATTGGAGATTGTAGAGAGTTGGAATGCTGCAGGCTACTGCTAGACTTTGTTGGGCTAGCTTTAGATTCCTTAGTCGCTATTTGTTTCTGTCTTTTGTGTTTGACCTAACACCCTTTCTATTACTAGCAAGTAAAAGCCTTCCCTTTTAGAAGTGAAGGATATCACGTCCAGCAACTGCCTCACTGCTGGAACCCACCTGCCCCCCTCCCCATTGGCAGACTGGTTTATCTAGTAACTTATGATTTTGACTTTTCTTCTGTCCTAGGACCATACAGGCTCCCCTAAACCACCTTGCCAGTATTTGCAGAACCCCACATCTGTTCTTCTTTAGCTCCTTTAGCACAGAATAAACTATACATTGCATAGTAGAATATGCCAGATTGAGGTGGAGGAATGTGAGTTCCAATCCACCCTGGGCTATAAGGTATTACATTTTTTTAGGAGACAAAAATCAGGGTTATAGTGGGGCGTTGGTGGCCCACGCCTTTAATCCCAGCACTTTGGAGGCAGGGGCAGGTAGATCTCTGTGAGTTCGAGGCCAGCCTGGTCTCCAGAGCCCGTGCCAGAACAGGCTCCAAAGCTACACAGAGAAACCCTGTCTTGAAAAATGGAAAAAAAAATCAGGGTTGGTGAGGTGTCCCCATTATTATAGGTATAAAGGTTTTCTCTTCCATGGTGATGTCTTGTGTGGATCCTCGGACCCAAAGGGTTGAAGGGGGAATACTGCCTTCTACATTGCTACCCGTACCCTTGCACAGAGAATCAAAAGCAATGTCAAAATAGCAAAGACACCCAGTCATCATAGTTCCTACCAATGACTTCATTTTATTATCAATCTACCTTCCATAGTTAAAAATTCAAACAGGTTCCTAAAAGCAAGTGAAAGTCCTAAGACAAATAATCAAACAAGTGTTCTGCCAAAATTCTGAACCCCCAAAGCACCAAGAGGCCCATTTCTATGCAAAAGCAATGAGTCTTCTGGTGCACTTTTTGTAACGAGCTAACCCCATTAGTTGGGGCCTTACATCCACCCACCATTGAGGATGGCTGGGGAAAGACTTGGAAAAAAACCATGGGACAGAGATCTTATAGGGCAGCATAAGGGGAGTGTCTGGGGTACACAAAGGCTCAGGATTGGTGTGCCTCCAGGCTTTGGAAGACCTGCCCTGTGGTGACTGGTGAACTGGTTGTTATGGCCCATAGGCCCTCTCATGGCATTTGCTATGTTCTTTGCATCTGTGTGGTGCACGTTTCCGTAAAGCACACCCAGAGCCATAAAGCATAGGCCTGGACAGTTAACTTCTGATTGGTTCCTCGACACAAGGCAGGCATCCAGTCAGATGCCTAGTGACCAAGGCGAGGTCAGATAAGTACTTGTTAGCTTATTAACCAGGGCTCTTGTGAGGATAGGTTCAAAAATCTCTGAGATTTGAGTGGTTGTCTGCCACATCATCTTTGTAGCCAGTTGTTGAAGCTGAGTCTCTGGGGGGTCTCCAGTGTTGTAAGGAGCTGGGTGGACCACAGGGAGGCCAAAGGCTCCAGCCAGTTGTGGCTATATGGTGTGATGGCATAACACACCCCTGTGGATAATTAGGTCGGAGGAGGACCACTTGGGGCTCATGGAGCCTGACCTCCCAGGCCTCAGAGGGGTAGCACTGGGTGGCAGCAGTTGATGGGATAAGAGTCTCAAGAGGGTTGGATGGTCTCTGCTGAGGTTCCTATAGAACATCTCAGAGCTGGACCTAGCTGCCAGGTTTTCCCAGAATCCCTCAGTCCCTACCTGTTGTTATAGGGTATGGCTGGCAAACCCTGCCCATGACGCTGAACTCTTTTTTTTTTTTTTCTTGAGACAGGGTTTCTCTGTGTAGCTTTGGAGCCTATCCTGACAGTTGCTCTGGAGACCAGGCTGGCCTCGAATTCAGAGATCCACCTGCCTCTGCCTCCCGAGTGCTGGGATAAAGGCGTGTGGCACCAACGCCCAGCCCAGCTAACTTCTGATTGGTTCCTTGCCACGAGGCAGGCATCTGACGGCCTAGTGACTAAGGCAAGGTCACACAAGCACCCATTCTGCTGTTATGACTGCTGAAATGGGGAGCTGGTCCCTTCAAAACCAATCTGAAGATGTCTGGCTGGCTCTGGGTGTACTTTACTGATTAAAGTGGAATGCAGGGCATAGCAACCTTTTCTGTAACTGCAGCTGTCCAGTCAACTCTAGACAGCTTCCCCGAGCATGGAGGTGCACCAATCCTGAGACTGTTGCCTGCAACTATTGGACCACTTGGACAATCCCCTTGCTCTACTCCCAACAACTGCCCTTCCCCAGTGCTGAGGGGAGTTGGGGGGCTCCGACTCCACCAGCTGTGTTGGATGGAAAGAGTTAACTGGTACATTAAAAAGACTCTTTGTAGCTAGTTCCAGGAACACCCTCTAAAGCCACAGAGAAACCCTATCTCCAAAAACAAAACAAAAAACCCAAAAGAGGTTGTAAGGGATGCTACCAAAGCTGAGGACTGCACAGTGGTCCTGAGCACTGGCTGCTCTTGCAGAGACCTAGGTTTCATCCCCAGATCCCACATGGCAGCTCACAACCATCTGTAACTCAAAAGTCCCTGATTTCATGCTCTCTTTTAGCCTTTGCAGACACTGATGCAAGCTGTATACACATACAGGAAGGCAAAATATCCAGACATTGAAAAAGAGGGCCAGAAAAAGCCAGGCGTTGGTAGTGCCAGCTTTTAATCCCAGCACTAGGGAGGCAGAGGCAGGTGGATCTCTGTGAGTTCCAGGCCAGCCTGTTCTCCAGAGGGAGTGCCAGAATAGGCCCCAAAGCTACACAGAGAAACCCTGTCTCGAGCAAACCAAAATAAATAAATCACTAAAAAAGAAAGCCATTTTAATCTCTATGAGTAGCTTTATTATCAACCTACCACAGATGGGCATGAAAGTCAAAGAGCCCCTACCCCCAAAAGCAAGCTGAATAACCAATGCTAGGACAAGGTGGTACATGAGCTGTCCTCAAAGGAGTAAAAACAAAAGCAAAACTGAATGTTACATGAAAACAATCCCAGAGTCATACAAAAAAGCCCCTAACAGTGGAATTATAATAATTATCATATAGCCTGGCAACTGGGAAGTTAAAGCTCCAAGTCCCAGGGCAGAAACAAAACATCCACAATACAAAATAAGAATCCCCAATATGTGCAAGGTAGGAGGCTGTCATCCCCAGATGCCAGAGTCAGCTGATCTGAGAGCTGAACCATGACACCCTCTCATAAATCTGGTGTCTTGTCATCCATGCTTTGGTTGCTTTGAGAGAGACTGAGATGCCTCAAGGCTTCCATAATTTCAGGGAGCCCGGGGTTGGTGTTTTGGGAGGACTTCTCAGGGTCCTGCCCACTTGCCCTGGCCATTCTTGTTTCCAGGCAGAAATTACACCCCCTTTTGCGTCGAGGGTAAAAGGCATAGGGACAAGCATAGTGGTCCATTGCTCTGTGTCTCGTAGCTGGCACAGTGTCATTGTCCCTTCCCTTCTCTCCATGGGCCTTGGACAACCGCTTGCACTTCTTGAACCTCTTGAGCTTCAGTACGTTGGTCTTAATGCCTGTTTCTTCCTGACTCAGTCTGTCAGCCAGGACCTGGTACGTCTGCAAGCTGACTTCATGTCTTCTCTGCTCTTCTGAATCTGGGTCTTGATGCCAGGCGGCTGAGAGACAAGAGATCAGTCAGAGAAACCCTTTCTGCCCTTCCCAGGTGAGTGGTAAATTGCTAGTCCCTAATGGAGCTTGCTGTTAATGTTAGTAACTTGAGTGTGATTTTGGGGACCCCATGGTGAAGGATCTTAAGACAGGCCTCACACCACATACATGAGCATCATTCAAACAAACAAAGCTGCACTTGGGTGGCAGGGGCAGGTGGCCCTCTGTTGAGTTCCAGGCTAGCCTGGCCTACAGAGTGAATCCCAGGACAGCCTCCAAAGCTACAGGGAAGCCCTGTGTGTGTGTGTGTGTGTGTGTGTGTGTGTGTGTGTGTGTGTGTGTGTGTGTGTCTGGAAGTAGGCTGGTGACATGGGACAGAAGACCTTGATCCCAAAGAGCTGGGGATGGTCTGAGTCATTCAGCTCCAGTCCTCACTTTCTCCTCACCTGAGGATCCCCTAACCTCCCTGCAGAACCACCCATGCTCCAGAGCCCTGAGAAATGTCCCACCCTGACTCCATTTTCCAGCCCCAGGCACATCATCCAGATCTAGGCTTCTGCAGCCAGCACCCTGAAAAGAGCTGAACACATCTGTACTGGCAGTAACTCCAGCTGAGGTTATCAGGACATTTCAACAATTACAAAAGTTGTCTGGGTGTGGTGGCCCCAGGCTACAATCTCAGTGGTCAGCTGTTGGAAGAACTGGAGACTTGAGGCTCCAGCGTCACCCTCTGGTCTACTTAATGGTGTCTCAAAAAAGTTCACACTTCTACACTCCTCCCCCAATAAAAAACTCTTAACAAAATGAGATGCAGGCTCTGGGAAACTTACTACACAGGTACGAAGCTGCTAACCAGGCCTGCTCTGCCACACTCCCCCCTTTGCTTTAGTTGACCAGTTGGGATCCCAGAGCCTTGCAGACACCAAAGACCAAGTGCTCATTTCAGTTCCATAAATGCCATTTCACTGCTATTCCAGTTCAATGAGCAGGTCCCATTTTGAATGACTCTGGGCCTCTTCTGTGAGCCTAGATCTGGGAAGCTTGAATCCCAGGATCACAGTCCTGCCCACCCCTCAGTATCCAAGTAACATCTGAGGGTCCAGACTCATGCGACTCCAGGATGTCCCACCTCTGCTCTGGGCCACCTGTAGCCCCTCCCCACTCATGATGAATGGCCTACATGCCTCCTGCCCCCATCCAGGGCATTGTCTTTCTGGGTTCTACAGTCCTTCTAGAACATAAACTTCAACCAAAGGAAATGAGAAAAACACTCTGCCTTGGCCCCATCCCCTCAAGCTTCTACAGAGCAAGGATTGCCCTAGTTTAACTCAGTATCATAACAGGACCTGGGCCTCTAACCAGCCCTTTCCTTATCTTCCTTTCCTCCAAGACCAGACACCAACCCAGAGTTCCATGTCCCTGAATGCCACTCTCTTCATAACCCTGTCCCTGGGTTTTCCTTAGGTGTCTGGACTAGAGGTCAGGAAGCTGCTCTACTTGATAGGTCCTCAGCAAGGTTTGTCCCCTGGCTATGGGCTGATGGAGATCCTGGGGACAGGTGCAGCTGTCTCCTGGTGATGGCAAAACCGCCTCCTTTTTCCTTTACTTTGTTTACTTTTGGAGATAGGATGTCTGGCTGCCCTGGTACTCAATATGTATGCCAGGTTGGCTTCCAAATCCCCAGATAACTGTCTTCCTCTCACCTTAAAGGGGCGCACTTACTTTTCAGAGAGGGTCTGTCTACATAGCCCTGGCAAGTGTCCTGGACTTTATTTACTATGTAGTCCAGGCTGCCTCCCCAACTCTGAGAGATCTTCATGTCTCTAACTCAAAGGCTTTCTATCTCAGCTTCTAAGAATTATGCAAGTGGCTGAGTCTGACCTTGAACAGCTGAACTTCCAAGTGCAGAGATTACAGGCATGCACTATGACATAGTCACTATGTCTAGCCACTGCCTTCAATCTTTGGAGTGTGTGCTACTAAAGGTGGAACCCTGAACTTTGAATGTGCTAGGCCACAACCCCAGGTTTTTTCTCGATCCAGGGGTTTCACCAGTCACTCTGGCTGACCTGAACTTGTTGTGTAGACCAGGTGACCTTGAACTCATATCCAAGTGCCTGTAGGTTCTGGATTTAAAGGCATGTGCCACCAAACCCAGCTTTATCTATTTTTTGGGAGCAGCTTGCTTAGGAGACCAGGCTGAGCTGTGTGTTGGTGGCCAATGCCTTTTTATCCCAGCACTTGGGAATCAGAGGCAGTCTGATCTCTGTGAATTCAAGACCAGCCTGGTCTACAAAAGCTCCTTCCAGTATAGCCTCCAAAGCCAGAGAGACCATGTCTCAAAAAACAAAACAAAAAAGAGGTCAGGCTGAAGAGTTTAAGAGTACAAAATCTAGACTGGAAGGGCTCTTGCATCTCCACAAACAAGTATAAATTATAGTCAGTAATTTATTGAAATATCCAGGGACTGAGCTCATGGAATCAACCCATGTCCCAATGAACTAAAATTCCCAGGCAGAAAAAACAAACAAGCAAACCCATGTCATCTATATCTAAGACTATACAAGGATCCAGGTATGGTCCCCAAGCCTTTTTAAAGTTTTTAAAATGTTTACCTTGTATACAGTGTTCTGCCTGCACACCAGAGGAGGGAAGCAGATCTCATGACAAGTGGTTATGAGCCACTTGACAAGTGGTTACTGGGACTTGAACTCAAGACCTTTGAATGAACCACTGCACTTAACCTCTAAGCCATCTCTCCAGGCTGGTACCCCACACCTTTAATCAATCCTAGCACTGGGAGGGCACACAGGTGAGTCTCTTGAATTTGAAAATTCTAGCAACAGCCAGTGTTATGTAAAGACCCTGTCTCAATAAAGCTTTTCAGATTGTGGAAAAGCCAAATTATCTTGGGCTATCTTTAAGCCATGTAGTAGCCGTTCACTGCACACCTGACATCCCATTCTACAATTAGGCAGGTAGTAACCTTTCCCAATGTATTAACATAAGGCTAACTTCTACCCAACCCCAAGGAATGTCATCTTTGGGCTGGGTATGGTGGAGTGCACCTTCATTATTTATTCCATCACGATTTATCAATAAATTCAGTGTGCCACGCCCAGATCTAAAACCAGAAACAGGTTTTTTTGCTTTTGTTTTTCTTGACAGGGTTTTTGTGTAGCTTTGGAGCCTATCCTGGCACTCGCTCTGGAGACCAAGTTGGCCTCGAACTCACAGAGATCTGCCTGCCTCTGCCTCCCGAGTGCTGGGATTAAAAGCATGCGCCACCAATGCCCGGCCAGAAACAGGTTTGAGAAGCACTAGTAGGAAGAAAACAAATTAAATAAAACCAATACTCATACTTACATACAGACCTGTACCTAGCCCTTGGGAAGTGGAGACAAGATCAAGGTCATTCTGTTACATATTGAGTTGATAGCTAGCCTGGGGTACAGGCACCCTTTGGAGGGTGGTGTTAAAACAAACCCCAGGCCAGGAGAGGCAGATCATTGAGATGGGACCCTGTGGATTCTGGCCCTGCAGGGTCTACCGGAACCCCCCATTAGAAACTCCAACTCTGATTGGTTCTATGCTATCTATCTTGGCACCCGGGTGTTGAAGGACGGACCCCTGAGTCTCTGGAAAGCCTCCAGTGTTGATGAGTTCATCGAACCCAGGCGGGTTTGTACTACTCCTTGGGAGTGGCCCTGTGGGAATACAAAGTCTCTGCAAGGCAGAATCAGTAAAAGTGCTTACAGCTGGTTGAGGGCGTAATGAGTGTCCCCCTGAGCGTCTTGTTTAACAAGGCAAACCTGAGCGATCGGAATCTGCTGCGAGCAGAATAGGTGTTTACAGGGGCAGTGAGCTGTATTGCAGGTCGCCGCATCTCCTTCTCCAAGGACTGATCAATGAACCAAGTCTGCAGAGAGGAAGGGGACATGGATTCACAATGGGAGGCCATCTTGAACTCCTAGGCCGAGGTTTAGAAGCTGGGTGGGTGGCTGGAGAGAGTGCAGGGAATGCTGCTCCTTCCAGGACCTGAAGGGAGGCTCCCTAAGGAATTCCCAGGGGACTGAAGGGCAGGGAGGACCTACTAGGCATCCAGCCTGCTTGGATACCTGAAACCTAAGTGGTTCTCAACTTTCCCGATGCTTCAACACTAATACGTTGTGGTGATCCACAACACCACAACTGTTATGCCAGTTCTTTTTTTAAAAATTTATTATTTTTAATTACCCGTATTTACATATGTACCCACCCCCATTCCCTCAAACTCCTCTCCTCCCTTGTTCCCCACCCAACCCACCCCTGACTCCTCTCCAGGAATAGTGAGGCCCTCAACCAAGGACCTTCAAAGTCTGTCATATTGTTTGGGGAAGGGTCTAGGCCCCCCTTGCTGTATCTGGAATGCAATAAATAGTACCCCTCCATAGGGAATCGGCTCCCAAAGTCCATTTGTGCTCTCGGGATAAATGCTCTCGGGATTATGCCAGTTCTTAACTGTAATTTTGCTACTGTTGATAATCAAAATGTAAATATCTGATATGTAGGCTCATGAGGGATCCTTGGATCTGGAAGGGGTTGGGACCCAGGAGTTGAAAGTCACTGGGTTAGAGGTGCTCAAAGGAGAGGGGACTCTGACCTCAACTTGTTCCTCTGTCATGCCAAGTTTGGTGGCCAGATCCCTTCGAGCCTCAAGGTCTGGGTATGGCTCCTCCTCAAAGTATTGTTTCAGTTGCCATTGCTGTTCCCAAAGGCGCTCCTCCTCAAGGGGATCCAGGGTATCGGGAACTGAGAGAAAGAGGGAGAAATACATCAAAGGAAACCTATCATGGCTGGTGGAGACTGACGGCTCGGCTCAGCCCTAGCTCCCAAGCCTGACGACCTGGAGGTTTTGAACCACAGGTCTTCATGGTGGAAGGAGGGGACCTATTCAGGAAAGTTGTCCCCAGACCTCCACACACGTCTCCTGACACAGCCATACACAGAATACAGAGCTGTGAACACAAGTCTTTCTCACAACCCCAAGCTCTGATTTTCTCCCTGGGGAGACACTGCATCAAAGGAGGGGGGACCAGTGATCCCCCCCCCATGTCCTACTTTGCAGATCCACCCAGTTTACATTGCAGGGCAGCAGTGATCCCACCTCCAAAAAATGCAGGGGGGAGTCACATCCCCTTAATCCCAGGATTTGCAGAACTGAAGCTGGAGGGTGGGGAGTTTGGCCTGCCTTCCCCTACCTAGTGCTGGGATTATAGACTCAAAACAAACAAACAAACAAAGCCCCAAACCTGAGCTTTTTTCTGGGTGTGGTGGTGCAAGCCAGTACTGTAATCTCAGCATTTGGAAAGTGATTCACTGAGTTGAGGATAGCCTGGACTAGGGAGAAACCTCTCAGGAAACAAACACGACGAGTTCAAGATTCCTGATTGACCTCCATGACATCCATGTCGAAAGAATTTACTGTCGGGCTGGAGAGATGTCTCAGAGGTTAAGAGCACGGACTGCTCTTCCAGAGGTCCTGAGTTCAATTCCCAGCACCCACACGGTGGCTCCCAACTATCCGTTATGAGATCTAGTGCCCTCTTCTGGTGTGCAGATATACATGGAAGCAGAATGTTGTATACATAATAAATAAATAAAATCTTTACAAAAGAATTTACTGTCGCCCAGTGGTGGTGGTGGCGGCGGCGGCTGTGCTTCCCCTTTTATTACAGCACTGGAATAAGAGGTAAATCGGGGAGGGGAGGCTTGGAATGGTGGACAGGGAGCAGCTGGATCTCTGAGTTTGAGGGTAGCTTGCTCCACAGAGGGAGTCACAGAATAGCCAGGGCTACAAAGAAAAACCTTGTCTCAAAAAAACCAAAGCAATTAACACCCCTCTCCAAAGAAACTACACAAACAAAAAGCCCACAAAAGAAAACACATTAACCAAACAAACTGGTATGAGTCTATTAATAGCTCCAGGTTAATTAATACCGGAGCCTGAGCCCCAGACAGGCAGGTGTGGAGGGACCCCAAGAGGCTCCAACCAGGCTGCTCACACATCGGCTTTCTCTCCCTCAACCCAGAACTATGCAGGAGTCAAATCACCAAGTGCTGGGATCCGCTAATGATCACACAGACTCCCAGAAGACCTCACTGTGTACAAGGCCGGGTCAGCTCTGGGGGCCACAGGGGTTCTGCAAGCCTCGAGCTTCTGAATGGCATCCTTGCCCTCACGGTAGCATCCAAACAGTCTCCTTAGGGCCCAGACTCACACAGAGAACGCCGAGCTGCTGCCATCTCATCTGAAGCTCACTCCAGGTGGTCTGAGAAAAGAAAAAAAGGTTTTGGAGCCTGTCCTGGAACTAGCTCTTACAGTCTACACTGGTCTCGAACTCACAGAGACCGGCCTAACTCTGCCTCCCGAATGCTGGGATTAAAGCCATTGCCCAGCAAGAACTGAGGTTACAATACACCTTATATCCTGGACTAAGACCCCCACTGCAGCGGCCACTATGTAGCCTCTACCTCTCAGTAGGCAGATCCACCCAGCCTCGGCTCCGCCCAGTCCCGTTCTCCTCCTTGGGGGCATGACCTTATTGGGTTGAGGAGCTACAGCTGGGTACTTGGCTGTAACTTAAGTGAGCCTTGACTTCGTCCTCTAAATGCTGCAGTCCAGAGTTGACTCGGGCTCTTTTGCAGCAAATGGCCTCCAGCCAGCCAGGTGCCTGGGTGCTCGTCCTTATTTCTTCTTGAAGCTGGATGCCCCTTCTCTATGGCCAGGGACCAGTCTAGTGTCTCAGGCCGCCACCCTCCATGTGCCTGGATTATCCAGCAATCTCTAGGGTTTCCCCTAGGTTCCAGGACAATAGGGTTCAGGTGACCAACCAGCCTGATGATGACTTGCTTTCTGTTAGGGTTTGTTGCAATGCCATGGGCTAAGGGATGTTCAAGCCGCTGACGAGTCCTCCTATGGGTAAAACAGCCTTTTTATTTGATTTTTTGTTTGTTTGTTTTTTCGAAACGGGGTTTCTCTGTGTAGCTTTGGAGCCTATCCTGGCACTCGCTCTGTAGACCGGACTGGCCTCGAACTCAGAGATATCCGCCTGCCTCTGCCTCCCGAGTGCTGGGATTAAAGGCCACCAATGCCAGTTTGTTATTCTATTTGAGATGATCTCATGTATCCCAGAGTAGCTTGGAACTTGTCCAATGCTGAGATTATTGATTGTTTCTGGCTTTTTTTTTTTTTTTTGGTGTTAATATTTTTTCTATTAAGTGTGGAAGCTGGAACCTTGTACACTGGGCCACTCACAGCCTTTCTGCCCTCTTCCCCAGACAGAGGATAGCCCAGGCTATCCTCGAACTATCTAGACCAGGCTGTCCTCGAACTCAGAGATTTCTTTGCTCCTCTCCTTATTGAAGGGGCGTGCCACAAGGCTCTTCTTCAACCCTTTTTGTTTGTTGTTTGGCTTTTGAGACACAGTTTCTCTAGGTAGCCCTGGCTGTCCTGGAACTCACTCTGTAAAGATCTGCCTGCCTCTGGGACTAAAGGCATGTGCCAATACCACTCTGCCTCAGACCTTTTTAAATTTGGTGGATGCCAGGAGATTGCGCCACATGCCTTTAATCCCAGGAGAGAGACAGAGTCAGGCAAATCTCTGAGAGTTAGAGGCTTGCCTGATCTACAGAGAAAGTCCTAGGACAGCCAGGGTTGTTACACTGTTATACAGTGAAACCCTGACTGAAAAAACAAAAATGCCAGGGGCTTAAATAGTTCTCATGTAGCCAGACTGTGGTGGCGCACACCTTTAATCCCAGCACTCGGGAGGCAGAGGCAGGGGGGTCCCTGTGAGTTGGAGGCCAGCCTGGTCCACTGAGCAAGTGCCAGGATAGACTCCAAAGCTACACAGAGAAACCCTGTCTTGAAAAACCAAACCAGGGGCCAGAGAGATGGCTCAGAGGTTAAGAGCACTGACTGTTCTTCCAGAGGTCCTGAGTTCAATTCCCCACAACCACATGGTGGTTCACAACCACCTTGAATGATATCTGGTGCCCTCTGCTGGTGGGCAGGCAGAAGACTATACATAATAAATAAATCTTCAAAAAAGAAAAAAGAAAAACCAAACCAAAACCCATATCATTAATGGTCTAGTAGGGCTAAAGAAATGGCTCAGCCAGTTTAGAGAATTGACTTTCATTCCAGTGGTCCTGAGTTCAATTCCCAGCAACCACATGGTGGCTCCCAACCATCCGTTATGAGATCTGGTGTCCACTTCTGGCCTGAAGACACACACACAGGCAGACACACTATACACATCATACATAAATCTTTAAAAAATGGATTAACGTAATTCAACCAATCCCTCTCCTATGTGAACAGTAAAGCCTAGAATGGGAGCCACACCCACTGTAAAGTCCTATCTTAGCTGATAAGGATTTGGAGATTGTGGAGCATAGGAATGGTACAGGCCACTGCAAGACTTTTTTTGGGCTTGCTTCAAGCTCCTTGATAGCTATTTGTTTCTATCTTTTGTGTTTGACCTAACACTCTTTCTATTACTAGCAGGTAAAACCCTTCCCTTTTAGAAGATTGGCAGACTGGTTTATCTAGTAACTGTTCTGACTTTGACTTTTCTTTCTTTCTCTCTTTCTTTCTTTTTTAAAGATTTATTTATTTATTTATTTATTAATTGATCATGTATACAGTACGTGCCAGAAGAGGGCACCAGATGGTTGTGAGCCACCATGTGGTTGCTGGGAATTGAACTCAGGACCTCTGGAAGACCAGCTAGTGTTTTTAATCTCTGAGCCACCTTTCCAGCCTGGGCTGGATTCTGATTGGTTGACATTTGGGGAACAATCACAAAATTGATTCTCAAAGTCATATTTTGGCATGAAATACCTGTGTATCAATTATTCTCATTGGTCAGTGCTGAGAGGGAACATCCTGTGGTTTCTATGGCTTTGTCTTGTTACTTGTAGGTGGCTTGTTGTTCATAGATACCAATAGTTTTTAGAACTATATCCTGGAGACTATAGGGGAGGTTGATCCCTCCTGGAGTTTCTTTTCAGCTCAAGCAGTTCCCAGGAATCAAGTACCTAGGAGCTGGGAGGGTGGGAGGGTGTCTGGAGTTTCTTTGTGTTCAGTTTTGGCCCTAGGCTCCAGGAGGCCAGAGGACCTGGAGTTTCCTTGTGTTACAGGCCTACATGTCTTTTCTGTAGCCTGTCATGGCTGCTAAAGCAGGAGATGAGTAAAGATCTGATCCCCTTATTTCTAAATTATTAGAAGTGAGGCCTTGGAGTTTAGTTTTCACCTTTCACTATCACCATAAAGGCTCCCGTATACCACATTCCCAGTATTTGGGCAACCCCAAATCTGTTCTTGTTTAGTTCCTTTAGCACAGAATAAACAAGACTGGGCATAGTAAGTACAAGCCTGGAATGCCAGACTGAGGTGGAAGGAGTGTGATTTCCAGTCCACCCTGGGCTATAAAGTATTACTTTTTTTTTTTTTTTTTTTTTTGGTTTTTGGAGACAGGGTTTCTCTGTGTAGGTTTGGAGCCTGTCCTGGGACTCGCTCTGGAGACCAGGCTGGCCTCGAACTCACAGAGATCCGCCTGCCTCTGGCTCCTGAGTGCTGGGATTAAAGGCGTGCACTACCAATGTCCGGCAAGTATTACATTTTTAGGAGACAAAACCAGGGTTGGTGAGGTGTCCCCCGAGGTTATAGGTATAAAGGTTTTCTCTGCCATGGTGACGTCTTGAGTTGAATCCTTGGCACCCAAAGGGTTGACGGGGGAATACTGTCTTCTACATTGCTATCCCTACACTTGCACAGAGAATCAAAAGCAATGTCAAAATAGCAAAGACACCCAGTCATCATAGTTCCTACCAATGACTTCATTTTATTATCAATCTACCTTCCATAGTTAAAAATTCAAACAGGTTCCTAAAAGCAAGTAAAAGTCCTAAAAGAAAGGAACAAACAACAAGAAAGCCAGAAGACAGAGAGCTAACACCTAGAGATTAGGGGGCTTAAAACTCAGGCTCAAAAAAACACCAAGAACATGCTACAAGCACAAAATGAACAGTAGGAGCTGGAGAAATCGCTCTCTAGGCAAGAGTACTACTGGCAGCTCTTGTAGAGGACCTAAGTTCAATTCCCAGCACCCACATGGCAGCTCACAACCATCTGGAAAAGAATAGTTGAAGAATTTATTCTTTCTCTGTTACATATTGACAGAAGTACAGGTCACCTTCCAAGGGGGAAAAAGACAATAAATAAATAAACAAGTAAATAAATGAAAGTTGCAGCTTGCTGCCTTCATCTTATTTTGGACGGCAGTTCAGAACAAGGCAAAAAATGACTAAGCTAGGGCCCTTAGAATACCTTCCCTATAGATTCAAAAATCTCTGAGGTTTGATTGGCTGTCTGCCACACCAACCTCATCTTGGGAGCCAGTTTTTGGATCAGAATGTTGAGTCTCTGGGAGGTCTCCAGTGTTGTGAGGAGCTGGGTGAACCCCAGGGGAGGCCAAAGGCTCAGGCCAGTTGAGGCTATATGGTGTGATGGCATAAGCCACAGCTGTGGATAATTAGGTCGGGGAGGACCACTTGGGGCTCATGGAGCCTGACCTCCCAGGCTTCAGAAGGGCAGCAGTGGGTGCCTGGTGTTTTGGGATAAGAGTCTCATCAGGGTTGGGTGGTCTTTGCTGAGATTCCTATATGACATCTCAAAGCTGGACGTGGCTGCCAGGTTCACCCAGCATCCCTCAGTCCCTACCTGTCGTTACGGAGTATGGCTGGCAAACCCTGCCCGTGACCCTGAACACTAAAGCCAGGGGCTGTGCTGTGGTTCCCTGGATAACCTAGACATTATGGTTACCGGCCCTCTCTGCATTCTTCCATCTCCTCATGGTATTCCCACATGATGTCAGGTAATGACGACTCTAGACCTGCCAGGTGTCCCTGCCTCTGCTCTGGCTATTCTCTCTCTCATATCTACAGTAACCTTTCTCTTCCACCATACCTAGGAGTAGTCATGCCCTTTGCTTTCGTTTTTAGTTACTTTTTTTTTTGGGGGGGGTTCAAGCCGGGGTTTTCTGTCCTGGCACTCAAGCTGTAGACCAGACTGGCCTAGAACGAACAGAGATCTACCTGCCTGTGGCCTGTGCCCCCAGAATGCTGGGATTAAAGGCATGAGCCACCAAGGATTTTATTTATTTATTCTGTATACATCATTCTGCTTCCATGTCTACCTGCACACCAGAAGAGGGCAACAGATCTCATAACGGATGGTTGGGAGCCACTATGTGGTTGCTGGGAATTGAACTCAGGACCTCTGGAAGAGCAGTCGGTGCTCTTAACCTCTGAGGCATCTCTCCAGCCCCCACCAAGGCTGGTCTTAATTTACATGTTTTTTCATTAGATCCTTTTGGGCTTGAGCAGGCTGAGGGCAGTCTAGCTGGATAAAAGGCACACCAATGGCTTGGGGGGGGGCAGAGTTGGGATGGAGTTAATAGTGTTTGAGGCATTTAAAATGGCTCCTGGCCACCACTTTAAGTCAGATCTTAGATAGTGGATTGGAGCATTGAGACACTGTTAATCTCTAAAGAGGAGAGTCTGAGATGAACCTGTCCCTCTGGATCAGGACCCAACCTCTGAGCAATATAGAAAAACAAAACAAAACAAAACAATATGTTCAGCACTGATTATAATTCATGACAGGTGATGGTGCCTGACCCCTTGCATCTAAAGCTATCAATTCATCTCCCATTTTTCAAACCCTGGATGCAATTTTGTGGCTGGGCACTGGGGTTCAATCCCCAGGCCTTTCATATGCTAGGTTAAGTGCTCTCCTATTGAGCTGCAGCCCAATTTCCTGGGAGCTCATTTAAAATTCAAGTCACTACCCAGCATGGAGGTGCACACCTGTAATCCCAGCTGAGCCAGGGGGATCACTGAGGGTTCCTGAGTGTTCTAGGCCAGTGTAGTCTTCACCATGTAAGTTCCGGAATGCTGGAGGCTATAGTTTATAGGAGTTAACAAGCCTCAAGTTTTTACAAGCTTGTTGGACCCATCTGCAGCAGATGGGCTTGATTACAAGTAGGGTGGGAGTTTCACAGGCAGGAAACAGGTCAGGATAGACACTTGCCCCTGATTAGAACCTGGTGGGAAATGCAATGAATTATAGGTTTTCCTTCTTAAACCCTTGAAATACTTGATTCAGGGCCATTTTCTGGAAAACCCGGAGATGGACCTGGCTAGAACCTATCTGTTATGTTTTTTATTTAAAAAGAGGAAAAGAGAAAGCTTTAAGATGAGACATGTTGACTAGTTTATTATAAGGGCCCGGCAGAGTTGGGAGACTAAGAGAGAAGAGGAATAGGGGTAATGGCTGACCGCCATGGCCGGTCTCTGTAGAGGCAGAGAGAGTGCATAAGTGAGAGAGAGCCAAGAAGAAACAGAGAAAGTAGAGAGGAAACAGAGAGAGAGAGTCAGGAAGGTTGGGACTTTAAAGGGAAGACTGAACATGTGCACTGAGGTTCCACGCTTGTCCAGAGTCCTCACGGGTGACAGGTGATGTGGTGATGACATAGCACCTTTTCTTGTACATGCCCTGACTGTTGTCAGGGGGCGGGGTCTATCTCTTAAAGAGGTAGAGCCGATCAGCGTCAAAGCCTGAACCTTTCACTATCCATCTGGCCAATATTTAATTAAAGCTGGCGTCAAATTTAGCTTTCAATTGTGGTAGTGGTCCAACTGCTGGGATTCATAATAGCAAGACCCAGGCCTTCCAATCAAGGCTATATAGTGAGACTCACACAAAAACTGTGAGCCCAGCCAGGCTAATCTCCGCACAGGCAGAGAGGCAGGTGTCTACTCTCTCCAGCCCAGTCAGGTCTATGTAGCTAGTTTCAGGCCAACCAGGGCTATGCAGAGAAAAGGTGTCTCCAAAAACCTAAACCCAACATAAAATCCTTGAGCCTTGAGAAAGGCTGATCTGGCTGGAACTGGTTTTGGGTGAATGCACGGTGACAAGAGAGTGTCTTTGGAGTGAACTTTTAGGGAGAGTCTGTATTCACCATCTTATGCTTGAGCACACCTGGGCATGTCTATGTTTAAAATGAGACCATGATAGGAAGGGCCATTTGAAGCGGATATATGACTTCACCTGTCAATCAGAATAGACATCCTATAGGTAAAACACTGATTCCAATAAATTAAAAAGACAACAAAGAGAACCACAAAACTTCATGTTTTAGCAATCAGCTTCTCTCTCCTTTTTTTTTTTTTTTTTTTTTTTTTTTTTTTTTTTTTTTTTGGTTTTTCGAGACAGGGTTTCCCTGTGGCTTTGGAGGCTGTCCTGGAACTAGCTCTTGTAGACCAGGCTGGTCTCAAACTCACAGAGATCCACCTGCCTCTGCTTCCCAAATTCTGGGATTAAAGGCATGCCCCACCACAGCCTGGCTCTCTCTCTCTCTTTCTTGGATTATGTGTTTCAATAGGAATGACTAGGAGTTAGCCGCACTCACTGATAAGCAGGCAGACAGGGAAAAGGGCCACAGCTAACTAAGAAAGAGGATTTACAGTAGTATTGGCTTCTTCCTTACCCTCCTGACCCAAGACAAAAGCCTGGCAGCTTAAAACAAAGGCCTTATGGTCTTTTCCTCCTGCCAGGAGGGCCCTCTGCAGATGGATTTGCTCAAAAAGTTCTAAGGCAGATCCAGATCAGGGCATGTTTCAACAACAGTTGTTGGTCAGTCAGTGGTCCTCTTTGTCTTGAAATTGACCAATCCTAAATTAGGGAAGGAAGAAACTCCAGGGACTTAAAAAAACACGACAAAATCAGCCTTCAAGGAGTTACTGGAACCATCTTTCTGCTACACCAAGATGTACAGAAATACACTGAAGGGTCCAGACACTCACGCAGTCCCCTGCTTTGACAGCCATGACAGGCTGCAGAAAACACCCAGCAACAAGTATGTCCCTGACTCAGCAGCATGTGTTGAGCCCCTGACCTTGTACTAATTACTAGGAGGCAATTATCAGGTACCCTCCCTGGTACAAGGAACTGTAAGACCCCCGGAAGCTCAGGCCTCCAGGATCTCAGCCCAGGACCGCAGGCACCCCAATCACCAGGTGGATTCGAAAGCTTGATGCAAACAGCATGAGACTTTATTGTTGTTTAACCAGATAACATGAGCTAACCCCATGTTAGCTCGGGTCTTTAATCCACCCACCATGGCAGATGGCTAGGATAGACAGCTCAAAGCTTCTGCATAGAGATCTTGTAGGGCACCTTAAGGGGAGTGTCTAGGGGTAGCACTGGGTAAGGAATGGTGTGGCTCCAAGCTTGCCCTGTGTTGATAAACTGGTTGTTATGGCCCACAGGCCCTTCCAGGGTGGTTGCTATGCTCTGGGCGTCATTGCCGTGCACTTGTCTGTAAAGCACACCCAGAGCCGTAAAGCATAGTGCCACCAGCTAACTTCTTTTTGTTTTTTGTTTTGTTTTGTTTTTGAGACAGGATTTTTCTGTGTAGCTATGGAGCTTACCCTAGCAGTCTCTCTGGAGACCAGGGTGGCCTCGAACTCACAGAGATCCACCTGCCTCTGCCTCCCGAGTGCTGGGATTAAAGGCGGGTGGCACCAATGCGCAGCCCAGCTAACTTTTGATTGGTTCCTTGCCACGAGGCAGGCATCTGACCGCCTAGTGACTAAGGAAAGGTCACACAAGCACACGTTCTGCTGTTATGACTGCTGAAATGGGGAGCTGGTCCCTTCAAAACCAATCTGAAGATGGCTGGCTGGCTCTGGTTGTACTTTACTGATAAAAGTGGAATGCAGGGCATAGCAACCTTTTCTGCAACTGCAGCTGTCCAGTCAACTCTAGACAGCTTCCCCCAGCATGGAGGTGCACCAATCCTGAGACTGTTGCCTGCAACTATTAGACCACTTGGACAATCCCCTTGCTCTACTCCCAACAACTGTCCTTCCCCAGTGCTGAGGGGAGTTGGGGGGCTCTGACTCTACCAGCTGTGTTGGCTGGAAAGAGTTAACTGGTAAATTAAAAAGGCTCTTTGTAGCTAGTTCCAGGAACACCCTCTAAAGCCACAGAGAAACCCTATCTCCAAAAACAAAACAAAAAACCCAATGAAAAGAGGTTGTAAGGGATGCTACCAAAGCTGAGGACTGCACAGTGGTCCTGAGCACTGGCTGCTCTTGCGGAGACCTAGGTTTCATCCCCAGATCCCACATGGCAACTCACAACCATCTGTAACTCAAAAGTCCCTGACTTCATGCTCTCTTTTAGCCTTTGCAGACACTGATCCAAGTTGTATACACATACAAGAAGGCAAAATATCCAGACACTGAAAAAGAGGGCCAGAAAAAGCCAGGCGTTGATAGTGCCAGCTTTTAATCCCAACACTAAGGAGACAGAGGCAGGTGGATCTCAGTGAGTTCCAGGCCAGCCTGTTCTCCAGAGGGAGTGCCAGAATAGGCTCCAAAGCGACACAGAGAAACCCTGTCTCGAAAAACCAAAATAAATAAATAAAAAAGAAAGCCATTTTAATTTCTATGAGTAGCTTTATTATCAACCTACCACAGATGGGCATGAAAGCCTAAGAGCCCCTACCCCCAAAAGCAAGCTGAATAACCAATGCCAGGACAAGATGGTACATGAGCTGTCCTCAAAGGAGTAAAAAACAAAAACAAAATTGAATGTTACATGAAAAAAACCCAGAGTCATACAAATTATAATAATTTGGAATTATAATAATTATCACATAGCCTGGCAACTGGGAAGTTAAAGCTCCAAGTCCCAGGGCAGAAGCAAAACATCCACAATACAAAATAAGAACCCCCAAAATGTGCAAGGTAGGAGGCTGTCATCCCCAGAGTCAGCTGATCTGAGAGCCGAACCATGACACCCTCTCAGAAATCTGGTGACTTGTCATCCATGCTTTGGTTGCTTTGAGAGAGACTGAGATGCCTCAAGGCTTCCATAGTTTCAGGCAGCCCGGGGTTGGTGTTTTGGGAGGACTTCTCAGGGTCCTGCCCACTTGCACTGGCCATTATTGTTTCCAGGCAGAAATTACACCCCCTTTTGCGTCGAGGGTAAAAGGCATAGGGACAAGCATAGTGGTCCATTGCTCTGCGTCTAGTAGCTGGCACAGTGTCATTGTCCCTCCCCTTCTCTCCATGGGCCTTGGACAACCGCTTGCACTTCTTGAACCTCTTGAGCTTCAGTACGTTGGTCTTAATGCCTGTTTCTTCCTGACTCAGTCTGTCAGCCAGGACCTGGTACGTCTGCAAGCTGACTTCATGTCTTCTCTGCTCTTCTGAATCTGGGTCTTGATGCCAGGAGGCTGAGAGACAAGAGACCCATCAGAGAAACCCTTTCTGTCCTTCCCAGGTGAGTGGTAAATTGCTAGTCCCTAATGGAGCTTGCTGTTAATGTTAGTAAATTGAGTGTGATTTTGGGGACCCTATGGGGAAGGATCTTAAGACAGGCCTCACACCACATACATGAGCATCATTCAAACAAACAAAACAGCACTTGGGAGGCAGGGGCACGTGGGCCTCTCGAGTTCCAGGCTAGCCTGGCCTACAGAGTGAATCCCAGGACAGCCTCCAAAGCTACAGGGAAGCCCTGTGTGTGTGTGTGTGTGTGTGTGTGTGTGTGTGTGTGTGTGTGTGTCTGGGAGTAGGCTGGTGACATGGGACAGAAGACCTTGATCCCAAAGAGCTGGGGATGGTCTGAGTCATTCAGCTCCAGTCCTCACTTTCTCCTTACCTGAGGATCCCCTAACCTCCCTGCAGAACCACCCATGCTCCAGAGCCCTGAGAAATGTCCCACCCTGACTCCATTTTCCAGCCCCAGGCACATCATCCAGATATAGGCTTCTGCAGCCAGCACCCTGAAATGAGCTGAACACATCTGTACTGGCAGTAACTCCAGCTGAGGTATCAGGACATTTCAACAATTACAAAAGTTGTCTGGGTGTGGTGGCCCCAGGCTACAATCTCAGTGGTCAGCTGTTGGAAGAACTGGAGACTTGAGGCACCAGCGTCACCCTCTGGTCTACTTATGGTGTCTCAAAAAAAAATTCATCCTCTACAGGCTTCCCCCAATAAAAAAACTCTTAACAAAATGAGATGCAGGCTCTGGGAAACTTACTACACAGGTACGAAGCTGCTAACCAGGCCTGCTCTGCCACACTCCCCCCTTTGCTTTAGTTGACCAGTTGGGATCCCAGAGCCTTTCAGACACCAAAGACCAAGTGCTCATTTCAGTTCCATAAATGCCATTTCACTGTTATTCCAGTTCAATGAGCAGGTCCCAGTTTGAATGACACTGGGTCTCTTCTTTGAGCCTAGATCTGGGAAACCCAGATGATCTTGGGCTCTCTTTAGGCCACGCAGCGGTTCACTGCACACCTGACATCCCATTTTACGATTAGGCAGATAGTAACCTTTCCCAATGTATTAGCATAAGGCTAACTTCCACCCAACCCCAAGGAATGTCATCTTCGGGCTGGGTATGGTGGAGTGCACCTTCATTATTTATTCCATCATGATTTATCAATAAATTCAAAGTGCCACTCTGAGATCTAAAACCAGAAACAGTTTTTGTTTTTGTTTTTGTTTTTGTTTTTGATTTTCAAGACAGGGTTTCTCTGTGTCGCTTTGGAGCCTATCCTGGCACTCGCTCTGGAGACCAGACTGGCCTCGAACTCACAGAGATCTGCCTGCCTCTGCCTCCCGAGTGCTGGGATTAAAGGCATATGCCACCAACACCCGGCCAGAAACAGGTTTGAGAAGGAAGAAAACAAATCAAATAAAACCAATACTCATACTTACATATAGACCTGTACCTAGCCCTTGGGAAGTGGAGTCAAGATCAAGGTCATTCTGTTACTTATTGAACTGATAGCTAGCCTGGGGTACAGGCACCCTTTGGTGGGCGGTGTTAAAAGAAACCCCAGGCCGGGAGAGGCAGATCATTGAGATGAGACCCTGTGGGATCTGGCCCTGAAGGGTCTACAGGAATCCCCTGTTAGAAACTCAAACTCTGATTGGTTCTATGCTATCAATCTTGGAACCCGGGTGTTGGGGGATGGACCCGAATCTCTGGAAAGCCTCCAGTGTTGATGAGTTCATCAAACCCAGGCGGGTTTGTACTACTCCTTGGGAGTGGCCCTGTGGGAATAAAGTCTCTGGAAGGTAGAATCAGTAAAAGTGCTTACAGCTTGTTGAGGGTTCCGAGGGGTTGATGGGAAGGACCCTGTTCCTCCAGCTGGGTGTGCCCCCGAGTGTCCTTTGCAGCCTGTGCCCTTGCAAACCATAGTAAGCACAGGGACAGGAGTTCCCACATGCAGTGAGCTGTATTGGAGGTGGCCACATCCCTTTCTCCACGTAGCGCTGAAGGAACCAAGTCTGCAGAGAGGAAGGGGACATGGATTTACAACGGGAGGTCATCTTGAACTCCTAGTCCCACCTAGATGCTGGGTGGGTGGCTGGAGAGAGTGCAGAGAATGCTGCTCCTTCCAGGAACTGAAGGGAGGCTCCCTCAGGAATTCTGAGGGGACCGAATTCCCAGCAGGCCTTACTGACTAGGTATCCAGCCTGCTTGGATACCCAGAACTTCAGTGGCTCTCAACCTTCCCAGTGCTTCAACACCTTAACATGTTATGGTGATCCACAACCATAAATAACTGTTATGCCAGTTCTTAGGTGCTCATGGGATGGGATTCTGACCTGGACTTGTTCCTCTGTCAGGTGGAGTGTGGTGGCCAGATACCTTCGAGCCCGGGGGTCTGGGTATGGTTTCAGCTCAAAGTATTGTTTCAATTGCTCCTGCTGTTCCAAACTGTACTCCTCATCACGGGGGCCTAGGGTAGCGGGGCCTGAGAGAAAGAGGGAGAAATAGATCAGAGGAACCCTATCATATAGCCCATGGAGACTGATGGCTCAACTCATCCCTTGCTGCCAAACCTAACGACCAGGCTGTTTGGAAGCAGGGGACCTCTTGGTGGAAGGAGATGACCTTCAGGCAAGTTGTCGTCAGACCTCCACACACATCTCCTGACATAGCCATACACAGAATACAGAGCTGTGAACACAAGTCTTTCTCACAACCCCAAGCTCTGATTTTCTCCCTGGGGAGACACTGCATTAAAGGAGGGGGGCCAGTGATCCCCCCCATGTCCAACTTTGCAGATCCACCCAGTTTACATTGCAGGGCAGTAAGTGACTCAGACAAACAAACAAACAAAACTGGGCGTTGGTGGCACACGCCTTTATCCCAACACTCTGGAGGCAGAAACGGATCTCTGTTAGTTCCAGACCAGCCTGGTCTACAAGAGCTATTTCCAGGATAGCCTCCAAAGACACTGAGAAACCCTATCTCAAAAAACCACCACCACAACCACCAAGAAAAATCCCTGGGCTTTTTCTGGGTGTGATGGCACAAGCCTCAACAGTAATCTAAGGATTTG
>NC_048602.1:10254902-10369389 GCF_003668045.3 Cricetulus griseus | reverse complement strand
AGTGAATACATACCATGTTTGTCTTTCTGTGACTGGGTACCTCACTTAGGATTGTTTCAACTAGTTCTATCCCTTTGTCTGCAAGTTTCAAGAATTCATTGAGCTTTTATGCCGACTAGTATTCCATTGTGTAAATGTACCACATTTTCTCATTGCATTCTTCAGCTGAGGGGCTTATAGATTGATTCCATGTTCTGCCTTTTACAAACAATGCTACTATGAACATGGTTGGACATAAGTCCTTATTGTATGAATGTGCATTCTTTGGGTATATGCCTAAGAGAGGAATTGCTGAATCTTGAGGTAGACTGATTCTGATTTTCCTAAGAAACCATCATACTGTTTTTCAACATGGTTGTACAAGTTTGCACTCCCAACAGCAATGGAGGAGTGCTCCTCTTTCTCTACAGAACAGGATCCATCCTTTTGCTGCATACAAGAAACATACTTCAACCTTAAAGACAGATACCGCCTCAGAGTTGGGAAAAGATTTTCCAATAAATAAGCTTAGCAGACATCTATACTATGTTTCACCAAAACACAAAAGAACATAGCAGACACAGTGATAGATAAGTAGTCTCAGGTCTGGTCAGAACCAACACCAGCTCCAGGATATCTGTGCTTTTCAGGCCGCACCTTTTGGGGGACTTTACAGATTATGTTTTGCCCATTTGTTCCTGAACCAGACCTGGATGGATGATGAGAAAAAGAGGTCAGAGAAAGACTTTTATGCCCAGCCTAGCCTACAAGGTCTAGATGATGAAGAGAAGGACTGGCTTTGCCTGACACCTGCTCACCGCCCACACACACACATGCAGATAGTTCTAGGAATCCTGATGTCAAAGAGGAGAGATGAAGAGAGGATGAGTGTGTGCTGACATACCTGGGAACAAGAAGACTTCAGTAGAAATTCAGTAGGATTCACTGGGAGAACTGTTAACTTAGCCCACGAGATCCCATGGAGCTGTTGCATAGACCCAGGGTGTACCTGAATTGAATAGAATGTGCACTCCAGCCTTGGATGCAAATATTTCACAACTGCACAACTGTCCTTAGCTGCCCAAAGCAGCATAGCAGCACTGGGTGTGCGGATTATGGTTGACTATGCAGGGTTTAGAGAAGGGAGCTGATGGAATAGTGGCTATTCCCGCTTAGGAAGAGAGGGACAAGAGAAAGACCTACATGATCTGCTACCCAGGCTCCCAAATCCTTTGTGCATACATGAAGCATTCCCTGTGCAGGCACTTCAGGCATTTGGGAAAACATACAGCCACATGTCCTTAAATTTACATCCACCTTGAACCACCGTGTCCCCCACTTATTATCATCAGTCATCAACCTCACTGCCCTCCCTGTAGCCTCACTCAGTCTTCACATCTCCCTATGGAACACCTGGCCCAGATCAGGATGTCTTTCTCTATTGAGAAGAAATATGCAGGGATAATTTAGTTGAAGTCTGGAAAATTAACAGAGGCTTGAATCCATCCTCTAAGGTCTCATGCCCATCTGGAACTCCTATAGAAAATAAATTTGTCTTGCACTGGTGAGTGAGCATATGAGGAAATGGGCCTCTGATCAGGATAATACCAAGTGACCCTCTTCTTTATTTCCATCCCGGCTCCATTATCCCATAATTCCCTCATTTATTCTCATGGTTTCTTTTTTCAATTGAGACGGAGTCCACTAAGCCTCTACTGTCGTCTATCTGCCCATATAAACCAGGCTCATTCCCAACACACAGAGATCCCTGTCCACTGCCTCCTCAGTACAGGGATGGCAAGTTTAGGACACATATGCAGGATGGTTACCCATTCTTGACTGGGAAGGGCGTCATCAGCCTTAGTGTCACTCTTTTTTTCATTGTTCATTTCATTTCATTTTTCATTCATCAAAGCAACTTCTGTTTTATTTTTTCTTTATTTCATTTTTTAAAATTATAAATTTTAAAAATGCTTTGGCCTAAGCCAGGCAGTGGTGGCACACGCCTTTATTTCCCAGCACTCGGGTGGCAGAGGCAGGCGGATCTCTGTGAGTTCCAGACCAGCCTGGTCTACAAGAGCTAGTTCCAGGAGAGCCTTCAAAGCCACAGCGAAACCCTGTCTCAAAAAACAAAATGCTTTGACTTCTAAATTTAAATACAAGGACCGGTTCCTTGGGAAAAGAATTTCTGCTTTTGTTTCCACAGAAAATGAAGAAGCTGTGGATTCCTTCCAAACTAATAGGGTTTGGTGACTGGAGACCCTTGAAGCAGTGTCCTAGGTGACCCAGCATCTAAAACAGCGGGAACAAGGCAGCCTTGCAGACCTTTCCAGCCAGGATTTCTGGTTTCCTTAGCATCCCCGTGGTATTCCAGTGCCGGGTTTGGTGACTGGAGACCCTTGAAGCAGTGTCCTAGGTGACCCAGCATCTAAAACAGCGGGAACAAGGCAGCCTTGCAGACCTTTCCAGCCAGGATTTCTGGTTTCCTTAGCATCCCCGTGGTATTCCAGTGCCCCTAACAGCAGGAGGGAACTTTAGAGGGAACGATGCCTGCCTTCCCAAATATTGTTTATAAATGTGTGTTTTCATTTACATGGGGTTGGTCATACATGGTAATGACAAGAAATGTTTGCCAGATGATCAAGAGAAGTGAGTAAACCTTGCCAGTAAAAAATATATATAATTAGAGATCTGAGACAGAATTATCAGTCAGATGAATGTGTATTTATTTAGCTATATTTAATAGCCAGGAGAGCTGAAGTAAAGGAGAACCCCATACAGAAGGTTTTACAGTTTAAAAGTTTTGAAAGGATCCTTCCCTCTCACAGAAGCCACCTCCAAAGGTGTATCAGAGCTGCAGCTTGGCTTGGAGAAACAAAGGTGGAAGCGTGCATATGTGCAGGACAGCAGGAAATCTCTGCCTCTGAACTGGTTAGCAATGTAATAGAGACCAGAGAACTCTGCACCTACTGAGGAGCGGCTAGAAGAAAAAAAAAAGAATATACAGGGCTGAATTATCGAGATGAGTGGAAGAGTTGTTAAGGATCAGGATGAAGAGTCTTCACCTCCATCATTTTAAATTGGGAAACAGAGAGCAAAACCTAGTGCTAAAATTGAAAGATTTGGTGGAATTGCTCACACAGGAGGTAAGAAATTTGCAGGTTTCCTCAGATCAGAGAAAAAGCAGAATTTGCAGAGCAGTCAGATCACAGGTGAGAAGAATAAAGCCCAAAACCTTCCTGTTTCTTATGAGATGCTCGCCGAGGAAGGGCAATACAAAGACACAGATCAGCAGTTAGATCTTGAGATGGCAGTGTACATGCAGATTGGCAAAGCTGCCAAGAGAACTTGGAACAAGCTTCCAGATGCTAGGACACAGACCAAAGCCTTTAGAAAGAGGAGACAGGGACCTAGGGAGTTCTTTCAGAATTGTCTCTAGACTAATGAAGGCATCATCCAGGATAACGGCAGATACAGGTGTTGAACATTTGATTCTGAAACAGCTGGCTTCTGAGAATGCTAATACAGTATTCCAGGTGTGCAAAGACCTTACAGAAAGAAAAGTGACTTAGATGAGTTTATTAAGATTGGTCCAGATAATGGGGTGAGAGGAACTTCAGTTGATAATGTTATTCCTATGGAGAAAGCAAGGCAAAGGGGAGAAAAATGCACAAAACCTTCTAAAGTTTACTTTGGATGTGGTCAGACAGGGCATCAGGTCAGACAATGTTCCAACAGGGAACATTGGGAACGAGGTTTTGCCCAAGATACAGGAGAGGAAAGCAGCCACAGATGATCAACAGCGAGCCATAGAGGAAAAGGCAAGTTAGGTCTTTGTGTGGCTTGGGTACCAAGGTAATTGTAGCCTTGTAAAAAGAGTTTGGCAATGACCCTCCTGCTTCTATTTCATGGACAGTTTGAGGAGAACTGGTATTAACTTGTCTTTGAATTTCTGGAATTTTGCACTGAAGCCATCGGCCCTGAGCTTTATTGGTTGAGATACTTTGGATGTCTGCTTCTATTTCACTAGGGGTTGTATGTCTATTTAAATTATTTCCCTATTCTTTATTTAATTTTGGTAAGTGATACCTATCCCTGAAATTGTCCATTTCCTTAAATTTTCTCATTTTGTGGAGTACTGGTTTTCAAAGGATGATTCTCTGGATGTCCTCATTGTCCTTTGTTATGTTCCCCTTTTCATTTCTGATTTTGTTAATTAGCATGCTCTCTCTCTGCCTTTTGGTTAGTTTGTATAAAGATTTGTCTATCTTACTGATTTTTTTTTCTCCAAGAACTCTTTGTTCAATTGGTTATTTGTATTGTTTTTTTTATTTCTACTTTGTTGATTGCAGTCCTCAACTTGATTATTTCCTGGTGTCTACTCCTCCAGGCTGAGTTTCATTCATTTTGTTTTAGAGCTTTCAGTTGTGCTGTTAATTCTCTAGTGTGACTATTCTCCAGCTTCTTTGTAGGCAGTTAATGCAATAAACTCTTCTTAGCAATGCTTTCCAAGTGTCCCATAAGTTTGGGTATGTTTTTTCATTCTCATTGAATTCTGGGAAGTCTTTAATTTCTTTATTTCTTCCTTGACCCAGGAATGGTGCAATTGCCAATTGTGCAATTTCCATGAGTTTGTAAGGCTTCTGCAATTTGTGTTCCTGAATGCTGGTTTTAAGCAGTGGTTGTCTGCTAATATAATATTCCAGTACTTTTTATCTGTTTAGGTTTGCATAATTGCCAAGTATGTGGTTGATTTTGGCCTAGATTCCATGTAGCACTGAGAAGATAGTATATTCTTGTGTTTTGATGGAATGCTCTATGCAGGTCTGTTAAACTCAATTGGGTCATGACTTTTGTTAATTTCTTTGTTTCTTTAAGTTTCTGTCAGGTAGTCCTGTCCAGTGGTGCGAGTGGGTGTTGAAGTCTCCCAGTATAACTGTGTGAGTTCTTATGTGTGATTTGTGTTTTAGTATTGTTTCTTAATGTTAGTGCCTTTGTATTGGGTATATATATGTTGGTAATTGAGACTTCATCTTGATATTTACTGTGAATATGAAATGACCTTCTTAATATTTTAACTCTAGAGTGAATTCTTTCCTTATATGATATTAGATCGGTACACCAGTTTGCTTGTTAGGGCTCTTTGCTTGGAAAATCGATTCTCAACCCTTAACTCTGAGGTATGCTCTGTTTGTGAAGGTGAGGAGATATTATTGTATGCAGCAGACGGTTGGATTCTGTCTTCAATTCCATTCTGTTAGCCTGTGGCTTTTTACGGTTAAGAACTTATTACTGAGGGATATTAATGACCATTGACTGACTTTTTTTTGTTTTGTTTTTTTGTATTTGTTTTTGGTGGGGGTGTTACATGCGAGTTTTTCCCCTATTTCTGACTTTTGGTATAGAGTAAATATCTATGGCCCATGTTCCTGTGAGTGTAGTTAACCTGCTTGGGTTGGAGTTTTCCTTCTAGAACTTTCTGTAGGGCTGGATTTCTGAATATATATATTATGTAAATCTGGTATTGTCAGGCAATATCTTTTCTCCATCTATAGAGACTGATAGATGTTGCTGTATATAGTTGTCTGTGCTGGGATCCATGGTGTCTTCTTTGTGAAACATCTATTCAGGAACTCCTGGCTTTCAGGATTTCCATGGAGAAGTCAGTGTAATTCTGATAGGTCTGCCTTTATATTACATGGCCTTTTTCCTTCGCTGCTCTTTTTTGTGTTTTTAATTCATTTAAATTCTTTAATTACTACTCATATTTACATATCCATTGCCACATTCTCTCCCCTCCCATCCTCCCATGTTCCCCATCAACAACCCCCCAAGCCATCCTCCAACTACTCCCCAGGGATAGTCAGACCCTCCTCCAGGGACCTTAAAATCTGTCCTATCATTTGGGGGAAGGCCTATGCCCTCCTTGCAGGACCTGGGCTGCATTGGTATCCCTCCATAGGGAATGGGCTCCTAAAGTCCATTTGTGCTCTAGGGTTAAAGACTGGCTGGACTCTTAGAGTTCCCATAGAATGTCTGGCCTCCTAGCTGGCACCCACTTTCAGAGATCTTGTTTTGGTCCAATTCTGTCTCCCCAGCTTTATGACCAGGGTCTCCGAGCTATCACTAGGGCAGGTCAACTGTTTCAGCGGATTTCTGCAGCACTGTCTTGGCTCCTTTGCTCATCCCTCCTCCCTCTTCCCAACTGGATTCCAGGAGTGATGTTCACTGCTCAGTTGTGAGTGCCAGTTTCTGCTTTGATCAGCTACTGGATGAAGGCCGTAGGAATGGCAACAAAGGTAGACATCAGTCTCATTATAGGGGAAGGGCATCAATGGCATCTTCTCCAATAGTGCTTGGATTCTTAGTTGGGGTCATCCCTGTGGATCCCCTAACATTTCCCCTGTGCTAGACTCTCTCCATATCTGTACTGTCTCCCTCTATCAAGGCATCTCCTTTCTTGCCCTCCTCTATTCCTCCCCTGTCTCAGTTCTCTTGTTCTCCTCCCTCATCCCCTTCTTCTCTTCCTACCTCCTTCCCGTCCAACCCAACGGCAAGGGAGCTGCCGATCCCTGATGGCTAAGAATGTTGAGCACTTTCTCAAGGGTCTTTCAGTCATTTAGACTCCTCTGTTGGGAATTCTCTGTTGGGAATTTCCTATTTAGTTATGCACTCCACTTTTTAATTTACATTGTTGGTTGTTTAGGTGGATAGCTACATGAGTTGTTGCATATTTTGGTGATCAGACCTCTGTCGGATGTGGGGTTGGTGAATATCCTTTCCCATTCGGTGGGCTGGCATTTTGTCTTGCTGACTGTGTCCTCTGCCTTACAGAAGCCTCTCAGTTTCAGGAGGTTCCATTTATTAATTGTCGATCTCAATGTTTGTGCTACTGCTGTTATGTTCAGAAGTGGACTCCTATACCAACTTGTTAAAGGGTACCACCTATCTTCTCTTGGAGGTTCACTGTGGCTGAATTTATGTTGAGGTCTTTGATTCATTTGGACTTAGGCTTTGTTCTTTGTGATAGATATGGATCTATCTGCAATCGTCTACATGTCTGAATCCAGTTATACCAACACCATTAGTTGAAGATGCTTTCCTTTTTCCATTGTATAACTTTAGCTTCTTCGTCAAAAATCAGGTGTTCGTAGGTGCATGGGTTAATATCAGGGTTTTCAATTCAATTCCATTGGTCAAACTGTCTATGAAAATGCCAGTACTAAGCTCTTATCAGGACTATGGCTCTATAATGGAGCTTGAAGTCGGGGATGGTGATGCCTCCAGAAGTTCCTTTATTTGTACAATGTTTTGGCTCTCCTGGGTTTTTTGTTTTCCTATATGAAGTTTAGTATTCTTTCAAGGTTTCTGAAGAATTGGGTGGGGATCTTTCTATAGATTGAATTGAATCTATAGATTGCTTTTGGCAAGATTGCCATTTTTACTATGTTGATCCTACCTATCCGAGAGCATGGGAGATCTTTCCATTTTCTGGGATCTTCTATAATTTGTTTCTTTAAAGACTTTCTTACTGTACATGTCTTTCACATTTTTGGTTAGTGTTACCCTAACTAACTTTATGTTAGTTGCTATTGTAAAGGGTGATGTTTCTCTGACTACTTTCTCATTGCATTTATCATCTATATATAGTACGGCTACTGACTTATTTTAGTTGATCTTGTATCCTGCTACTTTGCTGAAGAGGTTTCTCAGCTGTACCTGTTCCCTGGTAGTTATTCAGGTCACTTATGTAAACTATCATATCATCTGCAATTAGCGAATGTTTGACTACTTCCTTTCTGATTTGTATCCCCTTCATCTCCTTTTCTTGTCTTATTGCTGTAGCTAGAACTCCAAAAACAATGTCAAAAAGATATGGAGAGATTGCGCAGCCTTGTCTTGTTCCGGATTTTACGCAACATAGTGTCTTATTAAGAAGTAATAAGAGACATGTGGAATGACATTTAAATCAATTTATGGATTTAAAGGTAAGATATAAACAACACAATATTTTAATTCAACACACAAATTCAAGAAGCTATGCTTTACAGCTCAGGGTGTGCTTTACGGACAAGTGCACAGCAATGACACGCAGAGCATAGCAACCACGCTGGGTAATGAGTCTGGGGTCTCCTCTGACCTCCTGCCTGGCTCGCCAAATAAAAGACCCCCGACCCCAAAGGGGCACAGGTTCCCCAGGAGCCTCCGAGACTCAGAAACCAGACCAAGAGCTGCAAAAGCAAGAGAGTTTATTGAACGAATGCACATTTGTGTGTCAGCAATACCAGGAAAGCTGCACACCTAGCAAGGGTTATAGACCCTTTTTATGGGAAAACCCGAAAATCGACATACACGCATGGGGTACAAAGTGATTTATAAAGTGATTGGCGCACACCTTTAATCCCAGCACTCGGGAGGCAGAGGCAGGCAGATCGTTGTGAGTTTGAGGCCAGCCTGGTCTCCAGAGAGAGTGCCAGGATAGGCTCCAAAGCTACACAGAGAAACCCTGTCTTGAAAAACCAAACACAAAAGAATTACTATGATTTGAATATACTTTATAATTTTCTTCTGGAAAACCCTGGTTCTCCAAAGAGAGAAGAGAGTTATTATGTACTTCAGTAGCAGCCTGCTTCCCTGCCGGGATGTTGTGAAGTTGCCAAAAGCAGACTGTTTTGACTATCGCAAACTGACTCCACTTGACCAGCAATGCTTCATCCAAGCTGCTGACCTCTAATGGCTGAATTCAAGATGCTCAGCAGCCAAGACATCACATGGGCCCTTCATGAGCTCAAAGGACACTATGCAATCACGTGAAAGACCTTTTCTGATGCTTTTTAAAAATGGCATGAGCAATCCCCTGAGGCTAGTGGAGAGAATGAAAAGAGGAAAGAAATGAATCCGTATTCTTTCCTAGCTTTCTATTTTTATGTTACCTTGCTCAGATTTGAAAAGAGGATGTTCCTTTTGGAAAACAAGCATCAACACTGTAGATCCTATGACCAGAAAGACCTCCATCCAGCTGTTCAGCAAGAACAAGAATTCTATGAACAGAAGATGAAAGAGATGGCAGAGCGTGAAGACTTTTTGCTTGCCCTGCAGATGAACAGAGAAGAATATCAAAAGGGTGGACACCTGATTGAGTGTGGATGCTGCTATGGGGAATTTCCATTTGATGAGCTGACACAGTGTTCTGATGCTCACTTGTTCTACAAAGAATGTCTCATCAGATATGCCCAAGCGACAGTGTTCGGGTCAGGAAAGTCAGAACTCTAGCTCTGCCACGCCCCCCAGCCCCTCACTGGGGGATTCTAGGCAGGGGCTCTACCACTGAGCCACGCCCCCAGCCCCTCACTGGGGGATTCTAGACAGGGGCTCTACCACTGAACCACACTGCCAGCCTCTTTTAAAACTTATCTGTAATGAGGTCTCATTAAGTTTCCTAGGCAGGTCTTAAACTTGAGATCTTCCTCCTCAGCTCCCAAGTGCCAGGATCCCAAGCCTGGCCTACCCACCCTGGTCTTGTGTAATAAGTTTAGGAACATTCTGTCTAAAGACTGTTCCTTCTTAGTTGACTTTCAGAAGATAGGGAGAAAAAGCTTTGCCATAACAGAAAATACCCAAGAGCACACTATGGGCAGAAAGAGCAGAGCATATCTTTATTTCTTCCCACCTAACCAAGTTTGCCACTCAAAAAAAAAAAACCACAGAAACAAAAAGATCTGAGTGGAATCCAACTTTTTTAATCCGTTTCACTCTGGGTAGCCCGGGAAGGGAGACCTAAGAAGCCAGAAAGGGGGAAAGAAAAGAACAGAGAAGCTAACATCAAATGAGGGGGACTCCTGGCCTCATTGTTTTACGGCCATTGCCTTGTCAGTATTGTGGCTTGGAAAGTAGGATTTGCAGGGGAAAGGAGGGTATTATTAGGTAGCCCAGGCTAGCCTCAAACTTGCAATGTAACCTAGGATGTAATCCCCCTGCCTCTACATGTCTGTGTTGAGATCACAAGCATGTGCCCCCATTCCTGGCTTCTGAAATAGAATATTGGACATACTCTACGGACGTCTAAAAGACCTCTACCTAGGTAGGTCCATGAATTGGACTTCCAGCCTCTTGATGAGATTCAACTTCTACAGACATCTGGAAGATCCCCAGATCTTCCAGCCCTGGAGCCTCCTCAATCTGACCCTGGGGACCAGTTCTAGACTGGGTTCTAGAACACTCTATGCATCTGCCAAGCCCTCCCCAATATTCACGCCAAACTTCTTTCGCATTTTGTTTTTGTACAAGACAGCCTCCATTCAGTGGCGCGTGCCTGTAATATGCACGGATATGGATACGTAAGTCATATATACACTTAAGTCCCCAAACCTACCGTGTAAACCTGACATTTGTTAACCTTTAACTGTACAAAAGGTCCAAGTGAATTTTGAGGTTTCACTCTGTAGCCCAGGCTGGCTAAATTCCCAGCAATCCCCCTGCCTCAGTTTCTTCCATTCTAGGATTACAAACATTGAGTCAGCACCTGACTTAGTTATGGCACGGACAGTTCTGACTCACATTCTCCAAGGTAAACCACAAGACAGATTTCCTGTCTCTCGGGAGCAGGTTCTCGGCACCTTCACTGATGTCTGGGGAAAAGCAGCAGGTGCAGGTATCACAATCATGACAGCTACTGATTGCTTGCTGCTGGGATATCTCAGAAGAGGAAGGCGCCTCTTTCATTGATCAGGGGGAGGCTGTATGGGAGCTCGGCTCTCTGAATGAGCTGAGGCTAGACTAAACCTGTGGCAGGATTGCTGCTTCCTGTCCCTTACTGGGGGCTACTCTCTAGAATCTAAGCAGGAGTAGGCAAAGAGGGTGCTTCAGCTGGGAAGGGGGAATGGGAAGCCTCTTCTACAAGATCTGAAACTTCCAGGCACTCTGATCTTTGTAGTCCAGAGGGTCCATGGGATTGTAGGTGAATTTCCAGGTGCCTGTGGGGTCCTTGAATTCCAGGCTGTCCACGGGGCTGTAAGTACTGTAGCTCTGACCAGACAAGGAGATAGGGGATTGGGCCAGGTATGGCCCCACGGAGGGGCCTGAGAGGGGGCTGAGAGCTGGACCTCCCAGCTGGGGCACCATGGGAGACAGGTAAGGATCCAACCCACTGAAATAGGAACTTGGAGACGCATAAGCTGAGGGAGAAGAGCAAAAAGCAGAGGCAGGGGCATAGGTCATGGCATAGGGGGCTGAGGTGAGAGAGGGTCCTGAGGCCACTAGCCCAGCTCACTGGGCCTCAGACAAAGGAGACTCCGAGGCCGGACTCCAAATGGACGCAGTGGCCACTGCTGTGGTAGGTGAGCCTGAGGTGCCAGCCAGAGATGGGCTGTAAGAATCTGAGATGCCCAAAGATTCTGTACAAACATCTGTGCAGGGCCGTGGGGATGTGCCTGCCTTCCTCTTCGCAGGACGAGCCTTGGCCTGTCCCCCCGTGGGCTGCTGCTGCTGTTTCTGCTGCTGCCGCTGTTGTCTGCATTTTGCCCTGCGATTCTTGAACCAGACCTGAAGGGGGAAAGGGAAGAGGAGGGTGAATAAAACTTGGAAAGACCTAAGAGCCCTCGGGTGCCAAGGGAAGACAAGGCTGATGGAAAGAGCCACCCTTGGCCACTCTGTATCCAACAACGGGGCAGCTCTGTCCATGATCTGTGTGCCCGTCTGTACTGGGTGGTTTTGTGTGTCCCCTTGACACAAGCTAGAGAAGAAGGAGCCTCGGTTGAGGAAATGCCTCCTTGAGATCCAGCTGGAAGGCATTTTCTCTTTTAGAGACCAAGGAGGGAGGGTCCAGACCATGGTGGGTGGTGCCATCCCTGGGCTGCTGGTCCTGGGTTCTAAGAAGGTGGCTGAGCAAGTCATGGAAGCAAGCCAGTAAGCAGCTCCCCTCCTTGGCCTCTGCATCAGCTCCTGCTTCCAGGATCCTGTCCTGTTTGAGTTCCTGTCCTGACTTCCTTCAGTGATGAACAGCAATGCTGAAGTATAAGCCCAATAAACCCTTTCCTCCCCAACTTGCATTTTGGCCATGGTGTTTCGTCCCAGCAATAGAAACCCTAAGTAAGACACCATCCAAAGAGCCCGGATAGCTCAGTCGGTAGAGCATCAGACTTTTAATCTGAGGGTTCAAGTCCCTGTTCGGGCAGAAAGTTGTTTGGGGCTGGAGAGATGGCTCAGGGGTTAAGAGCACTGACTGTTCTTCCAGAGGTTCTGAGTTTAATTCCCAGCAACCCCATGGTGGCTCACAACCATCTGTAATGAGATCTGGTGCTCTCTTCTGGCATGCACTGTATACATGATAAATAAATCTTTAAAAAAAAAAGACACCATGCATGTCAGCAACCTACATGCACTGATCATACATATTTCATACATGCAGGCAATCATACATACATACATATACCAGTCTACATGCATTATCTACCAGCCTGATTGATCACACATCTGTGAATACAATCCTGCATTATCCTCACATATATGCATGCAGTCATACACGTATACAAATACATACCTACGTGCACTCAGCCACCTACCTGAGCACATGAATATCTATGTAATCATGTATTATCCTCACCTATACACAAGCATGCACATACATGTTAACACGTTATGTTAACATGCTCCTGCTCATGAATATGTCCATGCAATCATACAGCATTATATTCACATATCATACATACAATATATCTTACGTGGATGTACTCATTAGCCATCCCATACATGCATGCAATTTTACACATAGATACAATAAAGCCAGGGCTAGGTAGGAATGTAACACAATGGTAGAACGTTTGCCTGGCCTACACAAAGCTCTGGCTTCATTCAGTCTCCCACACTGCAGAACACACACACATTCACACTTCTCTCACCCACACCTGCTCTATCGCCTCCTCTACTACTTAAAGGAGACATCAGAGGGGTTAATATTCTCCAACTGTGAGGAAAATGAGCCTCACAGCAAATTAGTAAGCCATACAAAATTGCAGCGGAGGCTCACTCTAGTGAGTTATATAGTTATAAACCCAGACCAGCCTCAAACCCAAGGCACTCCTCCTGTCTCTGCCTCCTCCATGCTGAGATTATGGGAGTGAGCCTCCGAGCTTTGTGTCGTATTCTAGAAATATATATGGAAGATGCTGTTAAGTCAGGAGGCAGTTAGCACTGGAGTTCCGGGTTGGAACTAAAAGCACTATGACCCCCTATGTGGGTCTCCTTGGCTTATAAATTGACTTGACCGATCGACTGATGGGTGAAAATAAGCATGATGATGGGACGAGTCCCAGGAAGCTGGGCTAAATGAGACAGGCCTGTTGTAATCCTGCTCTTCAGGGGGCTGACAAGAGAAAAGCCAAAGCTAAAGGGGGGGTGGGGCTGTAGAGTGAGTTCAAGGTCAGCCTGGGTAACTTAGTGAGACCTTCTCACAAAGCCAATGCTTCAGTGGACCGCCCCACACCCATGTGCATATGGGCAGCATGAATCCATCCAGTGGGTTATAAAAGAGGGTGATGAAAAGGAGGAGAAAAATTAAAACGACATGATTGAAATTGAGCAGGGAATGGAGGTGGGGTCCAGGAGGAGTTGGAGGAGGTGGAAGGGGTGGATATGATCGCAATATATTGTATCCATGATCGCAATATATTGTATCCATGTGTGAAACTACCAAATGATGTCAGGCAGTGGTGGTGCACACCTTTTTTTTTTTTTTTTTTTTTTTATGGTTTTTCGAGACAGGGTTTCTCTGTGGCTTTGGAGGCTGTCCTGGAACTAGCTCTTTTAGACCAGGCTGGTCTCAAACTCACAGAGAGCCACCTGCCTCTGCCTCCCAAGTGCTGGGATTAAAGGTGTGTGCCACCAATGCCCGGCTGGTGAACACCTTTTATCTCAGCACTTGGGAGACAGTGGCAGGCAAATCTCTACGAGTTGGAAGTCAGCCTGGTGTACACAGCTAGTTCCAGGACAGCTACGGCTATTCCACAGAGAAATCCTGTCTCAAAGAACCAAAAAATATTACCAAATAATAAAATATTGCTTACTTAATTTTTTGAAATTATAATTACGTCATTTCCATATCTTCCTTCCAAAACAAAGAATAATTAAAACATAAGATAACAAAACGGGCAAGAGAAATGGCTCAGTGGCTAAGAGCACATATTGCTTTTGCAGAGGACCTGGCTTCAGTTCCCAGCACCCACATTGCATAGCTAACAACTGCCTGTAACTCCAGCATCAGGGGAGCTGATGACCTCTTCTGGCCTCCCCAGGCTCTGCACTCATATGCACACACACATGAATATAATTCAGAATAAATCTCTAGTCTGGTACAGTGGAACAACACCTTTAATCTCAGCACTTAAGAATCAGAAGCCTGTGGAAACCAAGTGAGTTCAAAGCCAGCCTGGTCTACATAGTAAGACCTTGCCTCAAAATAATTTTAGCCAGGAGGTGGTAGAGCACGCCTTTAATCCCTGGCACTCAGGAGACAGCAAGACTGGCAGATCTCTGTGAGTTGAAGGTCAGCCTGGGTCTAGAAAGCAAGTTCGAAGACAGCCAGAGCTGTTACACAGAGAAACCCAGTCATGGAAAACAAAATACAGTTTTAAGATTAAAAACAAATAAAAAAGCCAGGCAGTGGTGGCACTCTTTTAATCCCAGCACTTGGGAGGCAGAGGCAAGCAGATCTCTGAGTTTGAGGCCAGCCTGGTTTACAGAGTCAGTTCCAGGACACTGAGAACCCTGTCTTTTTTTTTTTTTGGTGGGGAGGGGGGTTCGAGGCAGGGTTTCTCTGTGTAGCTTTGGAGCCTGTCCTGGCACTTGCTCTGGAGACCAGACTGGCCTCAAAATCACAGAGATCCGCCTGCCTCTGCCTCCCGAGTGCTGGGATTAAAGGCGTGCGCCACCAACGCCCACCGAGAAACCCTGTCTTGAAAAAGCAAAAAGTAATAATAATAATAATAATAATAATAATAATAATAACAATAAAATAACAGGGCTGGTGATGTATTTCAATGGTAGATCAATTGTACATGTGAGACAGCCTAAAATTCAATCCTCATTTCTGAAAATAAAGGAAACAGAGTGCAAAGGGAAGTGGAACACTTGGAGGGCAGTCGGGTGAAAAGGCATCAAATGTTCTGGGAGCTGGCTGGGCAGTGGTGGTGTACGCCTTTAACCCCAGCACTGGGAGGCAGAGATAGGTGGATCACTGAGACCAGACTGCTCTACAGAGGGAGTTCCAGGATGGCCAAGGCTACACGGAGGAACCCTGTCTTGAAAAAAGGAAGAGGAGGGTTTGGGAAAGAGAAGAAGAGAAGAGAGTCAAGCAACATTAAGGGGAGTTTAGGCTACTTCATAATTGTTTTTTGTTTTTTTTTGCGTTTTTTTTTTCCGAGACAGGGTTTCTCTGTGTAGCTTTGGAGCCTTTCCTGGCACTCGCTCTGGAGACCAGGCTGGCCTCGAACTCAGAGAGATCCACCTGCCTCCCGAGTGCTGGGATTAAAGGCGTGCGGCACCAATGCCCGGCTGCTACTTCATAATTGTGACTGTTACTCTGTGGCCTGTCTTTCCTCCACTCATTCTGGATCTAATAAGGACCCATCGAAGATCATAGTAAGGGACTTGGCGGTGATGTCACACGCCTTTATTCCCAGCATTTGGGCGGCAGAAGCAAGTAGATCTGAGTTCAAGGCCAGCCTGGTCTACAAAGTGAGTTCCAGGATAGACTCCTGAGAAACCCTGTCTCAAACAGGAGGAGGAGGAGGAGGAGGAGGACGAGGAGGAGGAGGAGGGGGAGGAAGAGGAAGAGGAAGAAGAAGAAAAAGAAGAAGAAAAAGAAGAAAAAGGAGAGAGAGAGAGAGAGAGAGAGAGAGAGATAGATCACAGTAAAGCAGAGTTCCAGAACATCCTACCTGGACCCTGGACTCAGGCAGGTTGATCTTGAGAGCCACCTCCTCGCGTGCACACACATCCGGGTACTGGGTCTTAGAGAACAGGGCCTCCAGTTCCTCCAGCTGGCTTCTGGTGAACGTGGTTCTCTCCCGCCGCTGCTTCCTCGGGGCGCCTAGGTTTGGGTGAATGAAAGAACCCTCAGGTTAGCTGGGTCTGCTCGCTGGATGCCCTGATCCAGTGGGACACCTGCCCTGTCCTTTCTGCCCAGACAAGGGGCTGTGTTTATTCCCCGGCCTTCTAGCACCGGCTCAAGTCTCCAGAGCTTTCCAGTCAAATGTCCACAGGAGGGAACTGCTTTTAGCCCTGCAAGGATTTGCCCCTTTTTGTTCTCAATTCTCTCCTACCTCCTTTCCCTCCTCCGCCCTCTTCCTCCTCTTCCTCTCTCTTCTCCCCTTCTCTTTCATTACACTATGTAGCCCATACCGACCCTAAAATCCTGGGATTGCCTGGTCCTCCTACCTCAGCCTCCCAAATAGCTGGGAGTTCAGGCAGGAGCCACTGCACCAGACTCCGCTCCTGAACCTTATTATTCCTAAAAACATATTCCTGGCCAGGCAGTGGTGGCGCACGCCTTTGATCCCAACACTCCGGAGGCAGAGTTCGGGGCCATCCTGGTCTACAAAGGGAGTTCCAGAACAGGCTTCAAGGCTACACAGAGAAACCCTGTCTCAAAGAACCAAAAATGCCCCGCGCCCCGCGCCCCACATGTAGTTTTAGAAAACAATGACGCTTTGAAATTCACAGGCATATACATGGATGGAACGGGAAGAAATCCTACTGAATGAGGTCACCAGACGCAGAAAGACGAACATGCTATGTACTCACTCAGAAGTGGATATTATATGTAAGCCTCATGGAAACAGCCCACACCCCAAAAACCCAGAGAAGCCTTCCTAGAGCCTCCATCCGCTGCTGCTGGAAGCAGAAGCGAGAAGCGATATCTGCATCTAAGCACTGAGCCTATCACCTCTAAGCCGGTTGTAGAGAGAAGAGTGCTGTGCAAAGGGGAAAAGATCCTTCCGGGGAAACCCACAGAAACAAAACTGTCCTGATCAAGTGGGAGCTCATAAACTCCAGACTGACAGGAGACAAACCAGCAAAACACTGAAGAAGGCCCCTTAAAGCCAGTGTCAGTTAAGGAAATTGGGCGGTCTATGCCGCCACTGGCATTGTAACTAGAATTAATCCCTATTGCATGAATGGGCTTTGGGAGACGATTCCCTGTGGAGGAATATTCTCTCAGCCTACATATATTTGGTTGGACCATGGTCCTGCCCCTAATAATGGGTCTGACTTTACATGATTCCACAAGAGAGGCCTCACCGCCCGGACGTTGATGGCGCACACCTTTAATCCCAGCACTCGGGAGGCTGAGGCAGGATGATCTCTGTGAGTTCGAGGCCAGCCTGGTCTCCAGAGTGAGTTCCAGGACAGGCTCCAAAGCTACACAGAGAAACTCAGGGAACTGGGTTTGGTATGTGAAATAAGATTGTTTTTAAATTAAATAAAAATTAACTATAGAATAAAAATACAATATAAAAGAATTCAAGAGACATAAAGAAGAAAATTTTGTCACACAACAAGATCTTACAAATGGGTAATATTGAAAGACCCGCTCGGAATGCCCCTGAGCCCCCTGCCCCGAAGCTGCCAGGGCCTCCCAAGCCTTCACCCCGGCAGGGCTCGCGCCCCCGGCCTGCCCCGCCTGGCACCTCGCCCCGGAGCTGGGGCTGAGCAACGAGCACCAGGTGGCCGGCACGAGAACAAACACCAAGTGAGCCGGCCTGGAGCCCTGCCCCTGAGCCCCGCCCGATGAGGAAACACTCCGTCCCAAGGTCTCCGCCCCCAAGGTCAGCCATCTGGATGCGGAGGGAGGGGGAATTGAGTCTGTTGTACCAGACACTAGACCTTGAGAATATGCTGATCTGGAATGGCTCTGTGTCTCATTTGAACCATCCAATGGAAATGATTCTGTATTTCGCCTCATTTGAAAGACTCTATATTTCACCTCATTTGAATAACTCTGTACTTTGCCTCATTTGAATAACCCTGTATAGCGCCTCATATACATTGACCAATGGGAATAGCTCTGTACAATGCCTCATTAGAATTATCCAATAGAATCCCTGCTCCTAGCTTGCGCCTTTTTCCCTATATAAGGACCCCTTTCCCTTGGCTCGGGGCGCTTAGCCACACAGAAGCTAAGTCACCCCGGGTACCCGTGTCTCCAATAAAGCCTCTTGCTTTTGCATCCAAGTTCGTGGCCTCGCTGATTCCTGGGTGCGGGTCTCCTTCTACGAAAGTACCTCTTCGGGGGTCTTTCAATATTTCAATATATAAGATTTTTTAAAAATGATTTATAAAAACAAGCAATGCTAACAGGGTGTGGTGATACACATCTTTAATCCCAGCACTCAGGAGGCAGAGGCAGGAGCATCTCTGAGGAGGAGGGCCACATATGAAATACTGAGTGTAACAGAGATCCAGGACTACACTGAGAATCTGTATGTCATAAAACAAACAATAAAAGTAAAAGTTAAACTGACTGCTGTGGTGATACACGCCTTCATCCCAGCACTCAGGAGGCACAAGCAGGCTGATTTCCATATGGTCATGTACAACCTGATCTATACAGGGAACCACTATACCCAAGGCTAAATCGAGAGCCTTTCCTCAAAAAACAAACAAACAAAATGCATTGAATATCTTTAGCCATCAGACATGCAAATTATATTACTTTTAAATATTTTTTCTTACTCAGAAATGCCAACATAAATAAAACCAACAACAGGTCATGTAGGTGAAGATTTGGGGAAAAGAACACTAATCCTTTTGTTAGGAGCATGAAATGGCACAGCCATCTCACCCACACCATCTAACCAGAAGCCTGAGTGGCTGACTTACCCTGGATACCAGAAGGCTCTCCCATCCTGTCCAGAACCGGGCTCCAATGTGAAAATCTGATTCCAGAACCTGGCTTAAATTTCTTGTCAATCCAGGACCCTCCCACATCCTCCACCCTTTTTTCCACCTCCTCCAACAGATCTGCCTGCTGTCTGATCCCACCCACTCTCCAGCCCCACCCTAGGAAGGATTAGCATAATTGAATATGGCTTTCACTGCTGAGCAGGTTTTCACTGTGCTGGTTTCTTGGGACCTGAAAAACTAACACATCTTTCGCTACACTCTTACTTGTCATGTTCTCTTGGGTCTCTGTGTTGAAATCTGGCCTCTGGGATGTCCTCCTCTTTATTCCTGTTGCTGCCACCCCTCCTTTCTTTCACTCTTTCTGTTGTTTAGACAAGGTTTTCTGTGTAGGCCTGGCTGCCCTGGAACTCAGAGATCTGCTTGCCTCTGCCTCCAGAGTTCTGGGATTAAAGGCGTGTGCTACCATGCCAAGGTCTTTGTTTTCTTTCTATTGCTTTCTTTCTTTCTTTCTTTCTTTCTTCGTTTCTTTCTTTCTTTCTGTTTGTTTTAATAGTGGAATGCTCTACATAGCTATGGATGTCCTGTATCTCATTATATTGACCCCATTATTTCAACCTCCCAAAGATCTACCTGTTTCTGCATCATCTGTGCTGGGATGAAAGGATGCTCTACCACATGCAGCTTGGTCACCATTTCATGTAAGGGAATGGCCTCATCAGCCTTAGAACTTTCAAACTTTGACTATTTTCAGCCAGGAGGGCACAAGCACCCAGATCCAATTTGGGTCACCTAGAATCTCTCTATCTTCGATGAGATTATTGGAGGTGCCCAGGTCACAGAGTTGTCTAGAAGGTCCTCTACAGAGTGCTGGCCTCATGGTGACTTGTCTTTTCACAGATTTGCCCTGCACTGAATAAATAACCATTAAATAGCTGCTGATGTATTTTTGTGAGAGAATGACCTGCTTTCAGTCCACACTTGGGACATGTAGGTTTCTTTCTAAGGCATGTGTCCTCTTTCACATGCAGCATTGTGGAAGGTGCATGTGACCTTTGAATGTTTGGGAAACCAGTGAGAGAGAATACCTCCCTTTACTGGGCCAAGATTAGGAAATTGTTTGAGGTCTACAGAGGATTAAGATTAACTACAATGTCAAGATACTACATAATTATCCAAGCAGTGTTTGCTAAGTTTATTGAATGAGAACAGGTACTTTTTCTTAGGAAATCCTTGGGTAAATCCCCAATACAAGGTGATATAAACAAAGTAGAAATATATTTATTCAAAACACATTCTTACAATAAAGACACCAAGAAATGAGCCTCCAGGCTGTGGTGCCACACACCTTGGATCCAGTACTAGGGAGTCATTTGTATCTCTTTGAGTCTGAGGCTAGCCTGGTCTACAGAAAAGTTTTCGGATTCCCTGGGCTTCACAGAGAAATCCACTGTGTGAGTTTACATATTTTGATTTTGTGGATGTATTCAAGACACACTCACTCCAGGACCCATATATGGAGGTCATATGACAACAAGTCCATGTTGTATTTCCCTTCCATCATGGGTATCATTTTTGTTTTGTTTTTTCAAGACAGGTTTTCTCTGTGTAGTTTTGGAGCCTATTCTTGCACTGGCTCTGGAGACCAGGCTGGCCTCGAACTCACAGAGAGCTGCCTGTCTCTGCCTGGAGAGTTCTGGGTTTAAAGGCGTGTGCCACCAACGCCCTGCCGATCATGAGTATCTTGAAAACCAACCTTAGGTTTGCATATTTGGTGGCAATCCTTTACTAACTGGGTCACCTCCCAGATACGGGGATCTTACAATTCTTTTTGTTTCCTCCCAAAATTTCTGGACAAAGTTTTGTATTCCTTCAGAGAGTAGAGTTGGACATGGGGTTTCTGTAGCTCAGGTAGGTCTCCTACTCATTGTATGACTTCTGATTTCCATGGACTTCTGATCCCTGCCTCACACAAAGTGAGATTTGAAGCCCACAAAAATGAGTGCTCTTTTCACAAGCTCTTCAGCTGCTTCATTCTGTCCTAATTGGATAATTATTCTGCTTCCCCTCTGGAAACCTTGTGTGCTAGCTTGTCATTTATCCTGCTTCTTTGCTATCTGGTAAAGCACTGGTCATGCATCTGCTCTTGGCATAACCCAGAGAGACAGGAGAGAAATACTGTTATAGAAATATGATCAGTGTTCTCTCTAGTGATAGCTTTTATTTCAATGATTTAACAAAGTACTTTCTCTGAGTAGTCCTGGTTGTCCTGGTGCTCTACTTGTAGACCAAATGTTAGATAATCTTTTCTCTGCCTGGCAAATGCTGGGATTAAAGGTGTGACCCTCCACTGACCCACTTCTTTTATAAGGTGGGGCCTTGTGTATCTTTAACTGACCTTTAACTTTCTTTGTAGCTATTGATGACCAATAGTTGTTGGGTTTATGAGCAACATGACTTACCACACAATGGAATCCATGCTTTAAATGTCCCACTACTATACCTCATCCATTTGAATTTTGTTGGTGGCTAAGACAAATTGTCAGTCTTTTGCTCACGCTGTCCTGTGAATTGTAGCTGTTTTTGATGAATCTCTGATATGCTAGCTTTACAACTGTGAGCCATTCTGCCTGGAATTTTGGTCTTTTTCATTTTTTCTACCAATCTTTAGCCTTCATATAGAATCTCATTGAAGGGAACCTTAAAATCAATCCGTCCTGCAGGAAGGAAGTACTGATTGCTCCTTATGGTGTCCCATTTTAAGGGGATTTACTGTGATTTAACATAGTTTTGAAAAATTATGCAAGGTATTCCAACTGGGCTCCATGACACACACCTTTAATCCCTACACCCTCAAGGCAGAGGCAAGTGGACATCTCTGAATTTGAGGAAAGCCTGGTCTACACAGTGAGTCATAGACCATCCAGAGCTGTTACCTAGAGAAATCCTGTGTAATCAAACCAAAAGAAAAGTTAGTCAAATTAATACTTCTGCACATCAGCTTGATACAACAAGCCTTTTTCTCTGGTATTGGCAGAAAGAAGATCAGGGATCACAGGCCAAGCTTTACTACCCAGCAGTTCAAAAGCCTTCTTTGTCTACAGAAGACCCGGCCTCAAAAAGGAAAAAAAAATCAAACAACAGACAAAACTCTCCATGAGTCTCTAGGTTTTCAAGTGACAGGAATAATCATACCCCCTCAATGTTATCAAAGGCTACACAAGGCCAGGCCTGGGGTTACAGACCCGTCACACTAGCTACTTTGGAAGTTGCTACTTGGATGTTGAAGGGAAGACTGGACTGAACAGTGACATTGCGGTCAACCAGGGATTAGATGCCAAATTTCCTGTTTAGTATTGAAAGACCCCCCCCCCAAGAGGTACTTTCGTAGAAGGAGACCCGCACCCAGGAATCAGCGAGGCCACGAACTTGGATGCAAAAGCAAGAGGCTTTATTGGAGACTCGGGTACCCGGGGCGACTTAGCTTCTGTATGGCTAAGCGCGCCGAGCCAAGGGAAAGGGGTCCTTATATAGGGAAAAAGGCGCAAGCTAGGAGCAGGGATTCTATTGGATAATTCTAATGAGGCATTGTACAGAGCTATTCCCATTGGTCAATGTATATGAGGCGCTATACAGGGTTATTCAAATGAGGCAAAGTACAGAGTTATTCAAATGAGGTGAAACATAGAGTCTTTCAAATGAGGCAAAATACAGAATCATTTCTATTGGATGGTTCAAATGAGACACAGAGCCATTCCAGATCAGCATATTCTCAAGGTCTGGTGTCTGGTACAGCAGACTCAATTCCCCCTCCCTCCGCGTCCAGATGGCTGACCTTGGGGGCGGAGACCTTGGGACGGAGTGTTTCTCATCGGGCGGGGGGGCTCCAGGCCGGCTCACTTGGTGTTTGTTCTCGTGCCGGCCCACCTGGTGCTCGTTGCTCGGCCCCAGCCCCGAGGCGCGGTGCCAGGCGGGGCGGGCCGGGGGCGCGAGCCCTGCCGGGGTGAAGGCTTGGGAGGCCCCGGCAGCTTCGGGGCAGGGGGCTCAGGGGCATTTCGAGCGGGTCTTTCAGTATTCCTTTAATCCCAGCATACAGAGGGAAGACTCAGAGAAATAGCTCTGAGTTCCAGGACAACAGGAGTTACATAGGATGATCATGAAGCAAATGAAAGAAGATAGATGGGGAAAAGAGGGAAAGAAAGATTAGAGGCAGAATGCCTCTACATAGCTCTGGCTGTACTGGAATGCACTTTCTAAACCAGGTTGAGCACAAACTCACAGAGCTCCTCTAGCCTCTGCCTCCAAAGAGCAGGGATTGAAGGTGTGGCTTAGTTTTTTCAACCAGGCATTGGGAATGAAAATCAGGGTGATCTGGAGAATAGGGTTATTCAGTCACACATCCTGACATTAGTGCATGAACTACCATACCCAGCCCAATCCTTTAATTATCACTGGCTCTTTCCCCTTTTCATTTATGTTTATGTGTGTCTGCCTCTTGTGTGTGGAGGCCAGTAGCATAGAAAACTTTTTCAGAGTCCTTTTACCAAGAAGTTCAGCATTTATGGTATTCCTGAAGAAGCTGCCAAGAAGCACATTCCAGGATTCAAGGTCAACAAGCAATCTGTTCTTTTGTTCTGTGTATGAGATACTTTTGGCAGTATATATGGTATACAACATTGACATGTGTAAGAACCTAGGAGATCAGAAGACGAACGCAGATCCCAGTGGTCTGGGTTTCCACATGAATTGTTGTGAGCCAGTTGGTAGAAGCTGCAATGAAGCCACCCATCCCTGGTAATCAAGAATTTCTCTGTATCACTGAGCAATCTGTCCAGCCCATCCACATGTAGTCTTCAGACATTGGTCTCTCTACTTGCAGCACTTATTTATTTTCAAGACAGTATTTCATTGTTTAGCTTTGGAACCTGTCCTGGCATCTACTCTTTAGAACAGTCTGGCCTCTAACTCACATAGATCTTCCTTTCTTTGCCTCCCAAGGGGTAGGATTAAAGGCGTGTGCTACCACCAATCTTCTTACTCCCAGTATTTTTAAAGTGTTGATGTTTTGCAATGTGAAGTAGTAAAATACACATTAATTTTTATTCAAAGAACAATGCACTTGATGAAAAAAAAGGGTAATTGAGCAAAGTTATAACAGAAACACAAGCATTTACCACACATCTGGAATCTTGTCATTCAGGAAGCAAGAGTCCTGTTGCAGAACCTGGCTGAAAGCCTGGACTACATAAGGAAGCATTATGTAATTATTTCCTATACCATAAAATTCGATCCAATTTCGTTGGAAAAAGAAAACTCTAGAGCCAGGTGGAAGTAGCTCACACCTTTAATCTCAGCATTCAGGAGGCACTGGCAGAGAGACATCTGTGAGTTCAAGGTCAGCCTGGTCTACAAAGTTAGTTCACCAATAGGTAGAGCAGCTACAGAGAGAAAACCAGTTTCAGAAACAAAACTAAAGAAGGAAGCATGGGAGGAAGATAGGGAAAGCAGATGGAAAAGTAAACTCCATGAGATTTTTTTCTCTTTTATTTTTCCTCTTCTCATAAACATCATCACTGCAATTTCCATTCACTCCCTCTCCTTCCAGGTCTCTTCTCTCCACCTCACCTCCCTGCCTGATCCATTCCTCCTCTACTTACCTGCAGAAAGACAAGGCCTTCCAGGGATAACAAGCAGACTTGGAATAACACTGACAATAAGAGGAGCCAGAAACACTCTTCTCAATCAGAAGAAAGTAGTTTTTTAAAGTCTGTCTCTTCTTCTTCCTCTGTGCTTTTCAGATCTTGCTTGTGTGGATTCCCTACAGTCTGGTGGTGTCATATTGGTCTTTCTGTTGTTGTGTTCTTACTCTGTCTTCTTCCCATATTTTTTCAAGGGGGTGCAGGTTGGGTATCTCTATCTCCTTTTGCAATCCAGAGTTGTATGTGGGCCAAGACTTAAGTGTCTGCAGCTCTGGATGGTATTTCCTCTCCTGTTATTCTCCTTGCTCAGCAGAGGTCAGGGAGGAAGGGGAAACAAGAGTGAGGTGTTTGCAGACTCAGGGATATACTCCTTGTCTGGGAAGGCACACTCTACGCCAGCAGCAGGCCAAGAAAGATTGAAGATAGGGGTGATAGCTGGATTTGGTTGGGAGTAGAGGGGACACTCACCTAAGCAAGGGCCAGGGCCGAGGGGGAATTTAGAATGAGGTGTTTCTGGACTCGGGGAGATCCTCCCTGTCTGAGTAGGTCCACTCTATGCCAGGCTCTGGCCCGGAGAGATCCAAGGGGTGATGGTGGGAGTCAGATGGGAGCAGAGGGGACCAGCACCTCACCAGAGTTCAGGGCCGAGGGGGAAGGAAGAGTGAGTTATTTCTGGGCTCAGGGTGGTCCTCCATGACTGGACAGGTCCCCTCTATGCAGGAGCAAGTCCAGAAACATTGAAGGAAGGAATGATGGCTGGAGTCAGGTGGGGGAAGAAGGGACACTCACCTCAACAGAAGGTGAGAACAGAGGGGAACCCTTCAAAATATTTTTCAAAAATTAATTGTTTTGCTCGCATTGGTGGCACACACCTTTAATCCCAGCACTATGGTGGCAGAGGCAGGTGGATCTCTGTGAGTTCGAGGCCAGCCTGTTCTCCAGAGCTACTGCCAGGATAGGCTCCAAAGCTACACAGAGAAACCCTGTTTCGAAAAACCAAAAAGATTTTAATTGTTCTTAATCAATAAAAGCAGAAAACATTTTCTGTATACCTTCTTTAACATTTATTCTTGTCAGATGGTGGTTTGTGTGACTTTTTTGTTCTGTGTTTTCAAATATTTATACCTTCAATGCCTGAGTTCAGTTATTCACTGTTTAAAGTCTGAAATACATAAGCGGGTTGAGGTTTTCCTTGGGTTAAATGTACAGACAGTTGAGATCCCAGAGGTGGGTGCTTGGAAATGAACTCGGGTCCTGGGCAAGAGCATCAAGTCCACTTCACTCCTGATCTCTCTCCACTCCCTTAGAGTAATAATGGGCTTAAATCATGTATGGAATTCCCCGACACAGCCCATGACACACAGAGTCCATTAGAATAAGTTGTTCCCTTCATTTAGTATATATTTCTAGTGACTGTGGCTGCAGGACACATGGAGTCTCTCTTTATGGTGTACATTTCATTCTAAAGCTATTGCAATACTTCGTGTACATATTTGCCAGCACAGCATCCAATCATGTACTCTGAAGCCATATATGTACTCCAAAGTGCTATGAATCACTCCAACACAGTAATATATCCCAGACTTAATTCCAAATACTTTTTTTGTCTGCCAGCACTCGTAGCTCACATCACGTGTGTACATGTCCGAGGGAAAATTGTAGGAGTGGGGTTTTTCTTGCTCCCACCCTCTTAGTCTCTGTGATGCAACACGGATGACCAGGTTTGGAAAAAAATCTTTATTAGGAGAGCCAACAAATGTGGACACCTGTCCTCTTCTACTTTTTATTTTGACACAGAGTCTCACTTACTTTCCCTGACAGCTCTGACTTGCAGTCTGGCTGTTTTAGAGATGAGTGGTTGGCAGTCCACACCTGTAAACTAAGCCATGTTTTGTAGTTTTTGAGGACCATCCAAACGATTTCTACAGAGGCTGTCCATGTTTTCACTTTCACCACTGAGAAATAAGTGCTCCTCTTTGCTCACATCTCTAGCAGGGGGAATGCCTTCTCTTATTGGTCTTGGCCACTCTGACTAGGTGAGGTAAAATCTCAAAGTGGTTTAAATTTTCATTGATGTTGTGACTAAGTGTGTTGTACATATAAGCTTTTGAGTTGTTGTAGGGGAACCTGTAGCCACGCCTGCTTAGGGGTTGGCTACAGGTCTGCAGCTCCCAGGCGTGGTCAGGATGAGGTAGAGTAAGAGTTTCAGTTGGCTGAGTTTCGCTTTCAGTTTTCACCCCTTTTCAGCTTGCTTACAAACTGCTGCCACGCCAGCTGGCTAGGTCGCTCTGTAAGTAAGGCTTTTCCCTATTAAATACCCTTATATTTCTACTTGGCTCCGTATTGGTAATTTCCTACTTTATCTGGTTGTCAGGAGCGGGATATTGGAAACCTACACCCAATTTGGGACAGGCTGTGGGTTCCACCAGGCCTGTGGCCTAGGCCGGGAAAGCTCCCTCTCTCCACAGGAGCACCCAGCTCCCAGCTGACCCGCTGCCACTGAGCTGCTCAGAACTGTCCCCCCCAGCTTGAAGACTCACACAGACCTCCTACGGTTTTACCATCATGCGCTCAGGACCAGCTAGGACTGCTGGCTAATGGTGCCCGGAGACTTGAACTGAGTAGGCCTCTAGAGTAGGTCTCAGCTTTCAGCAGGGTCCGTGCAGTGGCCTTAAAGCAGTGCCTTAATTCAGTGGTTGTAGCCGCAAGGCCGTATACTCTCTAAGATAAGGGTAGCCGCTTTTGTGACCTCTCTCCACAGCTGCCACCGACCACTCCCAAATGCCACGGACTAACTGAATGCCTGTGCCACCTGCTGGTTAAAGATAGTTACTGCATCTGGAGTAGAAATCAGGTAAAATTATGGCAGAATATTTATCATTTGTTAACACTCCGTCGAACTCTATAGAGAGTACCAATTCCTAAAAATTGTACATTTGCCTCTTTAAGAGGCCATTTCTGAGGCCAAGACTTTTGGGTAATAATAATCACATCTGCCCCAGTGTCTACTAAGACATTAATAACTTTGCCATTAATTTTCACTTCTGAGGCCTTGAATCATTAATAGAGGCTTGCCAAAATATGTGTTTCTCATTTTTTCCAGTCACATTTGATTCTTCATCACAATTCAAATTACCATCTAGAGCAGTATCATTTTCACAATAGGCAAAGAACTATCTATTCGTCCTGTGAGAGATTGTCTCCCACTGCTACTGGGAATGATCGGACCTTTCTCAATGTGGGGGCATGCTGGAGTCCCCCTTCAGAGTTTCCCAGCATTAACAGGTTCCCTTGCATATCCCTAGTAGATCTGCATTCATTAGTCCAGTGTCTGCCCTTACCACATAACCCAGAGGGCTTTCCCCCCCCTTTCGCGTGGGGAATCGTTAGAATTTCTTTGCCTACAATTTCTCCTTATATGTCCCATTCTACCACAGCTGAAACATCTATTCTCCTGATGCTTCTGTGGACTCCTGGAGCATGCTCTTCCTATGCGAGGCTCTGGTTCATGGTAGCGATGAACCCTGGCCTCTTGATACCTGTATGTGTCCCTGTAAGGTGCTTCTCCTTCCCAAGTCCTTCTGTTACTATCTCTCCTAATCTCCTGCTGCCTGTTGAAACCTCTTGGGACAGCTTCTCCTGCCCAGATTCCAGCATCTTGCATGTTACAGTCAATGTGGGCAGTATGCAGAACCCATTCTTCTAGTGGAGCTGATCTGATCTTTAAAGGCAAAAGTATTCTTTTTGCATATAGGGTTTGCATTGTCATAAGCTAAGGTATACACAATCGAATGTTGTATTGCTGAATCTGTTACTTGTATGTCTACTGCTCTGCTCAATGGATCTAAGAAGTCCTTAACTGGTTCTGTTTGTCCCTGTTCTATTCTGGTATAAGCTTCTAGTTGTTCTCCCAGCTCACGAACTCCGGGTTCCCCATGCATTTAGTGCTGCTTTCCTGCATAGGGACAGCATATGGTTGTCATATTCAGCCTGAACCTGTGAGTCAGCATAAATACCTTCTCCTAGGATTTTCTGGAGGGGCACATCAACCCCGTCCTCAATGGCCTGCTGCTCTAGGAGTTTCCTCTTCTCTCTGAGCAATGCCTTCCATTCAGTTTGGCAAGAATTCTCAAGGAGAGCTGACACCAGTCCTACCCAATCTTCTGGTGTCACCCTGTTAAAGGTGGCCCATGAATGTAATAGCTGTTTTATGTATGGGCTATGAAGTCCATACGAAACAACTGATTCTTTAATATGCTTAAGAAGTTTCAACTGGATTGGTTGCCATACATATGCTGTCTGCCCCTGGGAGTGTCTTTTAATTGGTTGCTTTTCCACCACCATGGCCGGGTAGACTAGAGGTGTGTTTGTAACGACTTTAAAATGATTGAAATACCTGTTCGGAGTCAGCACCTCAGATTGGAGCGAGTCTGCCTCCTCTTCGTCAAATCGATCCTTCAGCCTAGCCAGGACATCCTCATGGGAGGTTTTAATCATGAAAGATTCAAGGCATGATATAGAATCCACGAGTTGCTGCGACAATTGTTCTGTAAGGTTTTCTAGACGGGTAATACATTTGTCCCTAGCTAGCATCTGGGTGGCATGCAGATTGCCATCCAGGGATTGAAATTTAGAATCAAGGTTGTGATTTGCCTCAGCAATCGACCTGATAGACATTTCTAGTTTGTTATCTCTCTCCTGTAATTCATCTTGCAGGCTTTGAAACTAAGCTCTAATTCTACCATAGCCGCTCACACATTTTTTTTAGCCATTGATTTAATGGCATGATCCAATTGTTGAAGGCTATTTTGGGTGTCCTGCACCTTAGTGACAAAGGAGTAGGAGAGAGAGGCTATTTGAGTCTCTAATTGGTTACACATGTCCTCTAATTCATCATGATCTGTCGCCTGCTTAATCCGTAATGTTTCTAAAATATCCTGCACTTCAGCACGGTCCGCCGCTCATTTAGTACCTAGTGTCTCTGAAATGGAGCACCTCTCTGTATTTATGTTATTATAAATGTGCTGCATTTCAGCTTGAGTAAGTAGTAGACAGATCTGCCTGTATCGTATAAAACATAGAACGAAGTCTATCATCCAGGTTCTGTTCTACTATCGCCATAAGCGTATTATAGGTCAATCTCGTCCTTTCTAGAACCTCGTTATGCAAAGCTTGCATGTCCTGTAGGCGGGTGGGGAAATCAGCCTTCCCTTTGTTCCTGAGGAACGACAATATGTGAATTAATACATTCACAGCTAATAAGACATATAAGCCAGTATTCAGCAAGTCAGCTTGTTTCTCCAGCACAGAATGCGCATAAGAATAGGAGAGATTATAAAGTGGGAAAGGTGACAGAAGTTCGGCTATTTCTACTGGTGACGTCGTCTCCAGGTGTAGTAACCACGTTTGACCAGCAGGTGACACAGTCGAGTTGATTTTGAGTAGCATCTGAAACTTTCTGAAAAATACTAGGTACCGGGGAAACCTTTAAAACATACCTGGCGGGCATTTGCGTCAGGCAGGTGACTGTGCCCACAGCTAAATTTGAAAGGGCTTATGCGGCAGCAGGTGCGTACAGGGCCTGGCCCAGCAGGTGGCAGACGGAGCCCGGGTGCCCCAAATTGCAAAGTGTTACTGGGAGTAGCAGTTTGGGCGGGAAGGAGCCGAGGAAGGGAGAGCTTAACTCACTGCCCAGCGGTCGTGCGTTTTCCCACAGTGGGTGGAGATACTGTGGCGGGGTGCTCCCTGCAGCTTCTGGGCCGGAAAGCAGAGGCCCGGGGTGTGAAGTGATTGCACGCAGAGCGCGGCTCCTGGGGGGGGCACAGGTGCTGCATGGGTGGTGGGTGGTGGGCGTCAAATATTGCTAGCTGCATGCACTCAAAGATGATCCATAGTTGGTAAGGCTAAGATTTCTTTATTCAGGTAAACACCAGCCCAAACGCAAGCGGGAGCATGTCCAGAGGCCACAAGCTAGCGAGGCCAGAGAGAAGGGAAATCCACGGGTTCGTGGCCCCTTAAGAATTCTCTCCACGTCATCTTCGACCTCCCCTGACCACGCCCTCAGGAGCGTGGCCAGGCACACCTGTAGGGCCTACTAGGAGGCGGGGCTATGGTGTCTCCCTACAGGGGTGCACATGTGCACCTGTGGAGATCAGAGGAGAGCTCGCAGGTCAGCTCTCTTCTTTCATAATGGGAGTCCCAGGGATCAAACCCCAGTCCATAGGCTTAGTGATGGGAGCCTTCATTGAAGGGTCATTTTTGCTGTCCCTGAAACTGAAGTTTTTCTAATTCTCAACAATTTGGTGTCAGTGGAACACCTAGGTGCCAAGCCACACTCTAACAATGTCACCTTGAAATCATCATGACTCGTGTTTTCAGACATCTAGCCCTGCCTGAACTGCCAGGAAATTAGTGTAGGGTTCCCCAGCGCTTGCTCTCTGTGGCACTGTCTCATCTCGTGCTCTCTCTTCAGTCCTGTTCCTGCTCTCTCCAGGCACTGAGGCCAACCGGCACCAGAGAACACCCTCTGAGTGCCCCTCCATGTCCTACCTGACACTTTCCAAGTGACATAATCTGAAGCCCCTGTGCCCTCCTGTCAATTCCCCTTGGTCGGGTGAAGGGAAGAAACAACAGCAGAAACTGAATTCTAGGAAAGTCTTTCCAGAACCGCAGTGCCTCAGGGTGCCTGCTTCCCCATTTACCCACCACAGCTATGCTCTTTCTCTCAACTCCCCCTAGGAACTGAGTCTTACCTGAGACTTCCTAAGACTCTTTCCTTGCCCCCTCCCCTAGGAGCAGCCTGCAGTCTACAGCGTTATGCTCTCAATCTCAGCTGCCTCTTGACACTCAGAGAATTCGAGCACTTTAGTTTTCGACCCTATCTCTCTCCTCCCTGGACTCCAAACAGCTTGGCCTCAACACAACTTAAATCAGTGGTAGATATTGGCACAATGAGGTTTTCCAATTCTTTACTATGCTAAAAACTTCTGCCTCTGCACAAATAAGTGATTCTAAAAATCTCTTCTATCCAAACTTACTCTGCTTCTCCACTTTCAAATGTCTTTTATCTCTAAGGCTTCTCTACTTCCCATGCTGGAAAAAAAAAACATTCAACTCTATTATTTCTCTGCACCCTACTCTAAAAAGCTCTCAAGACTATGCTATACGCGCTATCTCAAGGTTTGTAAATTCATTGGGTATGGTTAAAAACTAATCTATACAATCTGGGGGCTAAAGAGGGGTCTCAGTGGCTAAGAGTACTGGCTGCTCTTATAGAGGTCCTAAGTTCAATTCCCAGCAACCACATGGTGACTCATATGTCATGCCCGGCATGTCTCAGCCCCAAACCATGGTAGCCATGAGGTCCGGCCCAAGTGGGGGAGCATGGACTTGGAAATTCCTAGTAACCCAACAGTGATAAAGACCAGACATAGGCATCTTGTCATCTTTAGAGAGCTCTCAGTTCCAAGCTGCAAAAAAAGGAGTCTCTTCTTTAATCACCGTCTTCCTGGCTATAATCTAACCATGCTTCCCTGGCACGAGGCCATTTCTCTCTCCTCCAGTAGACCCGTCTGGCCGATACCTCCTCACTCTATCTGTCCTCTAGGCCTCTGCCCTGGTGCAGGCCTATTCAAATGGTTAGTCCTGTAGAGATGTAAACTAGGAGGCATTCTCCCCTGAGGCTATGCCATCCAATAGCAGATTAGCTGGCATCTGCAAGACAATTGTAGACCAGGAGCTCCCGGTTACTAGAACTGGAGGTTTGGACCCCAAGACACTTTGTAATAGCACAATATCCAGCTCCCAACACTCATAAACATCTGTAATAAGATCTGGTGTCCTCTTCTGGCATGTAGACAAGCATACAGGCAGGACACTGCACACATAAGTGAATCTAGAAAAGCACATGGGATTGTAGCTCAACTAGTAGAGTACTTGTTTTGTGTGCATGAGTCCTAGGTTCAGTCCCAGAACTGCACAAGCCAGGCAGCAGGTATCACATCTGAGCATCTCAATCACTGGTCCAGGTGCAGGAACTGGGGTGCCTCATAATCTTCTTTGGAGACTTTGGGTCACTGTCAGGATCTGGCAGTCTGTCTGATATTATAAACTTTAAAGATAACAATTTAAATGCCATATTCTGCAGGTCTCTGAAGCATTAGAGTGAAGGGACCTGCTCCCCTTTCAGCAGCCATAACAGCCGAACATGTGCTTGCCATAAACTTGCCTTGGTCACTTAGAGGTCAGATGCCTGCCTCGTGACAAGGAACCAATCAGAAGTTAGCTGGTGGCGCTATGCTTTATGACTCTAGGTGTGCTTTACAGACAAGCACACAGCAATGACGTAGAAAGCATAGCAACCACCCTGGGAGGGCCTATGGGCCATAACAACCAGTTGACCAATCAACACAGGGCAAGCCGTCCAAGCCTGGAGGCACACCAATCGTGAGCCTGTGCGTACCCCTAGACACTCCCCTTATGCTGTCCTATAAGATCTCTTAGGAGGCCCTAGGAGCCGTCTTTTGATAGCCATCCTCCATGGCGGGTGGGTGAAAGACCCAAGCTAACATAGGGTTAGCTCGTTAAATTACAATAAAGTCTCATGCAGTTTGCATCAAGCTCTCGAATCCGCCTGGTGATTGGGGTGACCGAAGTCGTGGCCTGGGACCCCGGATACCTCAGTTTTCCGGGGGGGTCTAACAGAGGTCTGTCTGTCTGTTTTAGTTACTTGCCTTAAGCACACATTAAGCACACAGGTGGCTAGGTAAGGTCTTATTTCTGTAATTTTCAGTCTGACTGTAACTGGTTTTAACTTAGTAAAATATTTGAAACTTAGCACAGCTGAATTTAAAACTGCATAGAGTTACCTTATATTCCTTAAACAGTAGCTAAATGTACACATTTTAGCTGCTTTCTTAAACTTAACTTCTTTCTGAGACAGGGTTTTTCTGTGGCTTTAGAGCCTGTCCTGAAATTTGTTCTGCCGACCAGGCTGGCCTTGAACTCACAAAGATCCATGCTCTGCCTCCCGAGAGCTGGGATTAAAGGTGTGTGCCACCAACGCCCTAAACTTAACTTCTGAAAACATAAACTGTAACATCTTAGATTAGCAGATTTTATAAAACAAGAACTTTACATTGTCATGCTTTGCTTAAAAATGATTCTAAATTGAAGCTCTTTAAGTACAAATATTAATAAAAATATTTTAAATACATAAACATTTTTTTAAAAACTGGTTTTAAAAAGAAATTTAAATTCCCTCAATGTCTTTCTGTAATATATAGAAGCATTAACAATTTAACCCTTAACTGAAAAACTTGTTTCTAAGATGGTACTAATTTCCATGCGGTCATCTTTAGTCAAGATGGTGGTTTAAGTATCTTTTTTCAACATCAGCAAAATGGCTACCAGTTAGCCATGTGACCAGTTTGCCATGCAGCTGGCTACAAAATGGCGGTGACCTGCACCATTTGTTTTAGTTATATACTTGTAACAGAACTTAGGTTATGCCAGGAGACAGAACATTTTAAAACAAGCATACATAAATTATTTGAGAAATAAATAGGACTTTTTAAACAGAATTAAACTAATGTGGTCAAAATTTTAACTTATGTTACCAATTTTTAACATTTACTATTTGTAGACATGAGAAACCACAGCAAACAGTTTACATTTTTTTCTCCGACTTTAACAACCTTTTCTCTGACCTTCTACGACTTGCTTTAACCCTTTATAACTTTCTATATACCTTTGGTTCATTTCTCTGATTTTCTTAAACATTCTGAGACAAATTTCTCTTTCCCTTTTTTTCTTATTATTTTAGTCTCTTACATTTTCTCTCATTTCTTAGGCAACATAAAAATTCTTATCAAAGTCCCTTTTGAGCAGCAGCCTCAGGGGACTCCACTGCAGCACACTCTAACCCATGGTGCATGGCAGAACTCCTGCCAAGCACCACATGCTCAGGGCAACAAGAAAAGACCCCTGACCCATGCATGCCATGTGCGTGGGCAGTAGGGACAGAAAGAGATGCTTAACACAGACTAGGGTCCTATTCGGAATTTCAGATGGCTAGCCCCATCTGAAAGAGATCAACTTGGAGATCAACTTGGTCCGAAACCAAGTCTCCCCTACAGATATTGGAAGGCTGCCGCCCGAACCTCTGCCCTAAACAATTCTTGTAGGCCTACTTACAGATGCCGCTAGTGACCCTAATATAGGACCTTTACATTTACAAAATTAACAGAAATAGTAGACCTGAAAACATAAAACTGACACACCGCCAAAAAGCAGGCGGGGAGGGTGTGGACTGCAAAACATCAGATAATACAGATAACAAACCTGCTCAACTGCCCAGTCACCCAGTCCATTCCAAACCTCCAGACTTTACAGAAACTGTACAGAAACAAAGACTGGAGAAGAAAGTTACCTAGTGTGGCTCCACATGACTCAATGAAAGGGGGTGTCGAAAGGGGGTGTCGTGGTGGATCCTGAATTGAAAACCAACGATGAAAACACAGAGACAGAATAGACAGAAAAGAACAGACACCAACCCAATCCATCCCCGATGCTTAAGACAATGGCTCCAGGAAGACGGGCGGCAGAACCAGGCAGCTACAATCGCCACTAACTGAGGAGAGTCCAAGTGTCCTTGGCCTCTGTCCGTACCTCCTGGGTGTCCTCAGGGCAGCAGTCTGTGATCCTCGGGGCACATCTGCCGATCACAGTTGAGGTGGAATCCGGGGATGGGGGTGGTTAGTACAGAGACAGACACAAACAGCAAAAACAGGACAGACACAACAGACAGGACAAACTGCGAGGCAGACCAAATTACAGACACAGACATGGCACCAAACCAAAATTACAAACAACCCTTGGACGTTCATCCACGGTGGGACCAAGGGTCCCAGGAACACGTCTGCTTCTGGGGAACATCTGCTTTCCTTATGGTCCAAATCAAATGACCCTCGGACTTTCGTCCAGGGCAGGACTCAGGGTCTCAGAACACATCTGTCTCCCCCTGAGGTACAAATTACCAAATACAAGTCCTGTGCAGGCACAGATCAAATTCAAGTCATGGCACCAAACCAACAAAACATAACATTGAACATATAAGTTGCGAGCTCAAATGGTCTTACCTCCAAGATCGAATCCACTCAGGTGAGGGGTGGTCGAAAATCCCGGACGAGCCCCCAAATGTAAGGACACCCCCCCCCCGAAAGCTCAGGCCTCTGGGATCTCAGACCAGGACCCCGGTCACCCCAATCACCAGGTGGATTCGAAAGCTTGATGCAAACTAAATGAGGCTTTACTGTTGTTTAACGAAAAGACAGCTTGACCCGGCTGCATAGAGATCTTATAGGGCAGCGTAAGGGGAGTGTCTAGGGGTATGCACAGGCTCAAGATTGGTGTGCCTCCATTCTTGGAGGGCTTGCCCTGTGTTGATTGGTCAACTGGTTATTATGGCCCATAGGCCCTCCCAGGGTGGTTGCTATGCTCTGCGCGTCATTGCTGTGCACTTGTCTGTAAAGCACACCCAAAGCTGTAAAGCATAGCTCCACTAGCTAACTTCTGATTGGTTCCTTGCCACAAGGCAGGGATATAACCTCTTAGTGACTAACACAAGGTCAGACAAGCACCTGTTCGGCTGTTATGGCTGCCGAAATGGGGAGCTGGTCCCTTCAACCTCACTCAGGATGGGTTCTTCTAGTTCCATCTATTTGCCTGCGAATTTCAAGATTCCATTGCTTTTTCTGCTGAGTAGTACTCCATTGTGTAAATATACCACATTTTCTCTATCCATTCTTCAGTTGAGGGGCAGCTATGTTGATTCCAGGTTCTGGCTATTAAAAACAATGCTGCTATGAACATGGATGAACATCTGTCCTTGTTGTATGGACGTACATTATTTGGGTATATACCCAAGAGCGGAATGACTGGATCTTGAGGTAGACTGATTCCCATTTTTCTGAGCAACCATCATACTGATTTCCAAAGTGGTCTTACATGTTTGCACTCCCACCAACAATGAAGGAGTGTGCCTTTTTTTCTCCACATCCTTTCCAGCATAGATTGTCATTGGTGTTTTAATTTTAGCCATTTGGGCTGGTGTAAGATGGTATCTCAGAGTTGTTTTGAGTTACATTTCTCTGATGGCCAAGGATTTTGAGCACTTTCTTAAGTGTCTTTCAGCCATTTCAGATTCCTCTGTTGGGAATTCTCTATTTAGTTCTGCACCCCACTTTTTAATTTCATTGTTTGGTGTTTTCTGTTGCTAGCTTTTTGAGTTCCTTGTATATTTTGGAAATCAGCCCTCTGTCAGATGCAGGGTTGGTGAAGATCTTTTCCCATTCTGTGGGCTGTCGTTTTGTCTTACTGACTATGTCTTTTGTCTTACAGAAGCTTCTCATTTTCAGAAGGTCCCATTTATTGATTGCAGATCTCAATGTCTGTGCTACTGGTGTGATGTTCAGACAGCGATCTCGTGTGCCAATTCGTTCAAGGGTATCTCCCACTTTCTCTTATAGAAGATGCAGTGTGGCTGGATTTATGTTGAGATCTTTGATCCATTTGCACTTAAGTTTTGTGCATGGTGACAGGTATGGATCTATCTGCAATTTTCTGCATGTCTGAATCCAATTGTGCCAACACCATTTGTTGAAGATGCTATCTTTCTCCATTGTATAGATTTAGCATCCTTGTCAAAAATAAGGTGTTCATAGGTGTGTGGTTTAATATCAAGGTTTTCAATTTGTTTCCATTGGTCTATTGGTCTATTTGGTGCCAATACCAAGCTGTTTTCAGAACTATGGCTCTAAAATAGAGCTTGAAGTCAGGGGTGGTGATGCCTCCAGAAGACCCTTTATTGTACAGAGTTGTTTTGGCTATCCTAGGTTCCTAGGGGTTTTTTTATTTTCATATAAAGTTGAGTATTGTTCTTTCAAGGTCTGTGAAGAACTGTGTTGGGATTTTGATGGGAATTGCATTGAATCTGTATATTGCTTTTGCCAAAATTGCCATTTTTACTATGATGATTTTACCTATCCAAGAGCATGGTAGATCTTTCCATTTTCTGGTATCTTCTTTAACTTCTTTCTTTAAAGACTCAAAGTTCTTACTGTACAGGTCTTTCACTTTTTTGGTTAGCATTGCCCCAACATATTTTATGTTGCTTGTGGATATTGTGAAGGGTGATTATTCTCTGATTTCTTGCTCATTGCATTTATCATCTGTATATAGTAGGGCTACTGATTTTTTGAGTTAAGTTTGTATCCTGCTAATTTGCTGAAGGTATTCATGTTATACATGAGAAGATCCCACAACCCCCCTCTGTCTTAATCCTGAAAACATACCCAGATTTTTCTTTGTGATACTGCTCATCCCCCTAGCTCTCCAGCTCTGGACCAGCAATCTCAAGACAACCAGCATGATCTCCCTAGATTTACCTTGAACACACTGGAGCCCAGCAATGAAGGAACACCACCATGAGGAGTGTCAGGATAACCAGCCTTGTAGCCTGGAGGTCAGAGCACATTTGTTCAGGGCATGTCAGAGAATAGGTGCCTGGTTAGCATTCCTGCTGCAGACCATAACAATGGAAACTGGTCTTCTCATGACATCAAGGCGGGGATATTAATACACTAACATTCAGCAAGACAGGAACTTGGCGGGGTTCCCCTGGCCTGCTCAGGGACACCTGACATCAGGGGTCTGCTCACAGGATCCAAACTCACTGGGAGCCAACACACCCAGAGACTGCCAGGCCCTAGTAACAGTTCCGCCTCCATCCATGAGAAGAGGACCGACATCAGAGTACTGGAATTGATTGCATCTACCAAAAGGGAACCTTGGTCCCATACCCACCAGGAGAGGAAGAGACTCTGGCTAAACCCCATGGAAGAAAGGATGGGAAGAAGACAATATAAAAGCACATTCAACAACAGAAAAACCAATTATGACACCACAACTTAAATAGACCATTTCTTAATGAAATAGAAGCAGTCATCAAAAGTCTCCGAACCAAAAAAAAACAAGGGCCAGATGGCTTCAGTGCAGAATTCTACCAGAAATTCAAAGGACAGCTAATACCAATTCTCCTCAAAGTATTCCACATAATAGAAACAGAAGGGTCATTACCAAACTCTTTGGGTATCAAGGCTTCAATAACCTTGATACCCAAGCCACACAAAGACACAACTAAGAAAGAGAACTACAGACCAATATCCCTCATGGACATTGATACAAAAATAATCAATAAAATACTGGCAAATCCAATCCAAGAACACATCAGAGAAATCATCCACCATGATCAAATAGGCTTCATCCCTGTGATGCAAGGATGGTTCAACAAACAATCCATCAATGTAATCCACCATATTGGATTACATTGCCGAAAAAGCCTTTGACAAAATCCAACACCCCTTCATGATAAAGGTCTTGGAGAGATTAGGGATAACAGGAACATACCTCAACATAATAAAAGCAATATACAGCAAGCCGATAGCTAACATCAAATTAAATGGAGAGAAATTCAAGGCAATTCCTCTAAAATTGGGGACAAGACAAAGCTGTCCACTCTCTCCATACCTCTTCAATATTTTCCTTGAAGTTCTAGCTAGAGCAATAAGACAACAAAAGGAGATCAAGGGGATACAAATTGGAAAGAGAGAAGTCAAACTCTCACTATTTGTAGATGATATGATAGTCTATATAAGTGACCCTAAAAACTATGAGGGAACTCCTACAGCTGATGAATACCTTCAGCAAAGTGGCAGGATACAAGACTAACTCAAAAAAATCTGTAGCCCTACTATATACAGATGATACATTCATGGAGAAAGAAATCAGAGAAACATCACCCTTTACAATTGCTACAAACAACATAAAATACTTTTGGGTAATTCTAACCAAAAAAGTATGACCTGTACCATAGAATTTTGAGTCTCTAAAGAAAGAAATTAAAGAAGATACTAGAAAATGGAAGGATCTCCCATGCTCTTGGATAGGCAGGATCAACATAGTAAAAATGGCAATCTTGCCAAAAGCAATCTACAGATTCAACGCAATTCCCATCAAAATACCAACACAATTCTTCACAGACCTTGAATGAACAATTCTTAACTTTATATGGAAAAACAAAAGACCCAGGATAGCCAAAACAACTCTGTACAATAAAGGAACTTCTGGAGTCATCACCATCCCTGACTTCAAGCTCTATTACAAAGCTATAGTCCTGAAAACAGCTTGATATTGGCACAAAAATAGACAGGTTGGCCAATGGAATCAAATTGAAAACCCTGAAATTAACCCACACACCTATGAGCACCTGATTTTTAACAAAGAAGCAAAATTTATACAATGGAAAAAAGAAAGCATCTTCAACAAATGGTGCTGGTATAACTGGATTCGGACATGTAGAATAATGCAGGTTGATCCATATCTATCGCCATGCACTAAACTTAAATCCAAATGGATCAAAGACCTCAACGTAAATTCAGCCACACTGAACCTCCTAGAAAAGAAGGTAGGTAGCACCCTTGAACAAATTGGTACAGGACACCGCTTTCTGAACATAACATCAGCAGCTCAAACATTGAGATCAACGATTAATAAATGGGACCTCCTCAAACTGAGAAGCTTCTGTAAAGCAAAGGACACAGTCAGTAAGACAAAATGCCAGCCCAAGAATGTTGATATTCACCAACCCCACATCTGACAGAGGGCTGATCAGCAAAATATACAATGAACTCAAGAAGCTAGCCACCAAAACAACAATGTAATTAAAAGATGGAGTGCAGAACTAAATAGAGAATTCTCAACAGAGAAATTCAAAATGGCTGAAAGACACTTAAGTGCTCAATATCCTTAGCCATCAGGGAAATGAAACTCAAAACCACTCTGAGATACCATCTTACTCCCGTCAGAATGGCTAAAATCAGTAACACCAATGACAATCTATGCTGGAAAGGATGTGGAGAAAGAGGAACTCTCCTCCATTGCTGGTGGGAGTGCAGACTTGTACAACCACTTTGGAAATCAGTATGGTGATTTCTCAGAAAAATGGGAATCAGTCTACCTCAAGACCCAGCAATCCCTCTCTTGGGCATATATCCAAAGAATGCACACTAATACAATAAGGACATATGTTCAACTATGTTCATAGCAGCATTATTTGTAATAGTCAGAACCTGGAAACAACCTAGATGCCCCTCAACTGAAGAACGAATAGAGAAAATGTGGTACATTTACTCACCAGAAAAAAAACAATGGAATCTTGAAATTTGCAGGCAAATGGATGGAACTAGAAGAAACCATTCTGAGCGAGGTAGCCCAGTCACAACAAGGCAGGCATGGTATGTATTCACTCATATGTGGATTTTAGACATAGAGCAAAGGATTGCCAGCCTGTAGACCATGCTGCTGTACAGGCTGGTAAACAAGGAGAACCCTAAGAGAGGCATACATGATCCCCTGGAGAAGGGGAAAGGGACAAGATCTCCTGAGCAAATTGGGAGCATGGGGGAGGGGAGAGAAAACTAGGAGAATGAGAAGGGGTGAAGAGAAGGGGTGAGAAGGACATGAGGAAGCAGAAATGTTGAGTCTTGGGAAGAATAGAAGAAAACAAGAAAGGAGATACCATAGTAGAAGGAGACATTTTAGGTTTACAGAGAAATCAGGCACTAGGGAAATGTCTGTAGATCTACAGAGATGACACCAGTTAGTCTAAGCCACAAAGGAGAGAGTACCTTAAATGCTCTCCCCTAATAATGAGACTGATAACTGTATTATTTGCCATCCTATAGCCTTCATCCAGCAGCTGGTGGAAGTAGAAGCAGACACCCACAACTAATCACTGAACTGAACTGGAATCCAGTTAGAGAAGGATGAATGAAGAGCAATGGGATCCAGACCAGGCTAGTGAAACACAGCAACAGCTGACCTGAACATCGGGCAGCTCTTGGTCCCCAGACTGATAGCTGGGATACCAGCATGGGACTGATCCAGAACCCAGGAGCATGGGTTTCAGTGAGGAAACCTCAGAAATCTACGGGACCTCCTGTAGTAGTTCAGTACTTATCCCTAACATAGGTGTGGACTTTGGGAGCCGATTCCATATAGAGGGATACTCCCTGAGCCAAGACACACAGGGGTGGGCCTAGGCCCTATCCCAAAAGATATGATAGACTCTGATGGCTCCCCTCATGGAAGGCCTCACCCTCCCTGGGGAGCAGAAAGGATATATGATAGTTGGGTTTTAGTTGGAGGGTGGTAAGGGAGGACGGGAGGGAGAGGGAACTGGAATTGACTTGTAAAACAATCTTGTTTCTAATTCAAATAAAAAAATCAAAAAAAAAAAGACATGAACTTGGCTTTGGATCAAGAGGTGGATACACAGCCTGGTTCCCATACTGTGACCTAACAAACCATGAGTCCCTCAAAGGTGCCTACTCCCCTATCTTCCCCTTCTCTATAAGGGGAACCTGTTACGATAAATCTTTCCACCAAAAGCTGCCCGATCCCTACCGCCACATGGGTGGTCTCCACCAGCCGCCTGAGTTCTGCCCGCCTCGTGAATGGACAAAAAAATACAGAGACATATTAGGTACAAAGCTGCTTGGCCAATGACTAGGATTTCTCATCTGTTAGATCAGTCTTAATTATCATAAATCTATATATTTTATAAGACTTATAGAGGATGTCTTCCGCTGGCACCCTCTCTTGCTGGTGGCTCACATGGTGCCGCTGGAGCAGGTGAAGGAGAAAGGGGACACTTCCTGTTTCTCCTTGCTTAAATGTGAGTCTCCCTGCTATGTCACTTCCTGCCTGGAATACCACTTCTGGACTACATTTCCCAGAATCCTCTTTGACTCCTAGTCCCATCTAACTTGCTGCCTCATTGGCCAAACAGAACTTTACTAACCAATCAATAAGATAAACATACACAGAAGTACTTCCCCCATCAGGAACCTGTGCACTCCATTACCTTAAAGCATCACCCACATGGAGAGATGACAGGAAAGTCACCTGAGCAGAGAACATAGGATACCCATGAAGGTCAGAGAGGAGATGAGAAAACCTGAGACACAGCCTAGACAATACACACAGAGGTTCTCTCCGCACCTAAGGATAGCAGACCCCAGTTCTAACAAACACCCCACCACTGTGTATATCCAGGTCACCTCCTCTTGCAGTTTCAGGGCATGAAGCTCTTTCTGTTTCTAAATTTCTGCCCAGAAACACAGACTAACATGATGGCCTGTTCCATCAGTAAATGATTCGGATAGCCCATTTGTCTGCCCTAGAGCCATTCTCTATCACCTTCCTACTGAGAGTAAGTCCTACGGTCCCAGAGCACTAGATGACACTGAGACCAGGTGGCTTGTTGGGTTTCTGTGTCACAAAAGGAAACACACCCATAGTTTGGGGCTCCAAGGCATCCCTCTATGATGAAGACAACCCCCAGGCCAAGGACACAGCAGAGGCCAGTGCTGGAGTAGACAGTTGATAAGGACTCCCATCAGTCTGTGGGGGATGGGGAACTGAAAACTAACACAGGGAAGGGAGAGGAAAGGATGCAGGACTAAACAGGTAGGAAACAGGGAAGAGTCCTAAGAACGGGCCCTGTCCCCAGCCCATGTGACCCTGAAAGGTCCAGCCCCAAAATGAGCTCAGTTCAGAGTGACAAAAGACAACAGAACTGACACTGGGATGTCAGGATTTGGGAGAAGTCCTGAAGCCTGAGCTCTTCTCCACAGAGGCAGGAAAAAGCAGACAGCAGACCATGGACCCTCCCTCAGCCCTTCTCCCAACATGTGTCCCCTGGCAGGGGCTCCTACTTACAGGTGAGGAGAACAACCTTGGGAGTGAGCAGAAAGACGGCAAATAGACCGGGATGGACCAGACTGGGATGGAGAGGGAAAGAAGAAAAGACAGATGGACACACAGACACCTGGGAAACCTGGGATTGGATGGACTGGGATCTCTGATGGAGAAACCCCAGCACCCAGGAGCACAGCATGTTTATTAGAGTATTGAACAGAGATGAGAGGCTATTGCACACAGCTGAACAAGGAGACGGGGGTTTGTAGAGAACACTGGATCCAGGCAACAGTAGTCTAGGAGCAGTCTCTGTAGAGGAACAACATTCAGGCCATAAATATCCATGGGAGAGAAAGAGCTGTGGTGGACATTTTCTGCATATGAGGTCAATATTCCCACTTAGTCCCCCTGAGGAAGGATGTGCCATTTTTCTGAGGCTGAAGTTATGGTGTCCTTGACATGGCCACGCCATGTCAACAGCCCACACGAATTCAGGGTTTTCTCTGCTCCCTACATGGCTGGAGTTTCATGGGCAATCCTAGGAAGGGACCAAAGACTTTTCTTGGTCCCCAAGGGGAAAGGATAAATAGAGGGACAAGAGTCTCAGCAACAGGAAGTACTCAAGACTGAAACTTCTAAGGAGAGGAAAAACTCCATTGAGTCCATTCCAGATTAATGCTGGGTGGCCTCTACATTCTCAAGACTGATTCTTACAATGTTTCCAGGGCACCGAGGGTAAGGCCTTGTGCACACAGATGAGCACTGGAGGAGCTGGAAAACATAAACAGGTGTAATTACCTCTTCAAAGGAATAAGACACTTACCTGTCTTCTTCCTGGAACGCTGGACAAGGATGTGGTTTACAAGCTGGAGATCTTTGCTATCTGTAGAGCCAGGCTTCACCCGAATCCCCCAGAATGTCATGTTTGTTTATCCCAGGCCTTCCCCCTAAATCTTGAGCATTGCTTCTTAGTCCATAAAACCATCCTCATGAGAGATGTCACACGTGATTCACAACAGCCTAAGTGACTTCTATGTTATCCTAGGGCAAGGAAAATCCTGATACTCAGGGACATTGTTTGCTTCAGTCATTCTCCCTAGACCTGTATCTTAACCACTGTTTTTAGTCAACGAAACCCGTCTTTATGGAAGAAGCCATGTGCACTTCGTGAAAAGCCTCAAAGTAAACATGCCTTAGGTTTGTTGCACCCTTGGAACTGAGTTAATTGTAATCAGGAACCTTTTTTCCCAAATTGTGCCGTGCTTAAATAGTGCTAAGTTAAACCATCTGGTGTCAGAATCCAGAAGTTTGGCCCGGCACCAGCTTACTGAGTCAAGCTCAACCAAGTTTCCTTCTTTGGTTTGGACTGGTTTGGACTGATTTGATTTGGACTGATTTGATTTGGTTTGGTTTGGTTTGGTTTGGTTTGGTTTTTCAAGACAGGGTTTCTCTGTGTAGCCCTAGCTGTTCTGGAACTCTATAGATCAAGCTGGCCTCAAACTCACAAAAATCTGCCTGTCTCTGCCTCCTGAGTACTGGGATTAAAGGTGTGCAACACTGCCTGGCCTGAGTTTCATTCTTACTTCACCTGTATCATTCCCCTGACAACCTGATTCTTGCAGGGACGCCACACGCAAGGTGGCTTTAAAAAAAATTACCTGGACCAGTAATACTGTACACAGTTACAAAGTTAAGCTCTCAACATACAGGGGTCCGGGAACATTTCTTCATCCCTACACAGGCATCTGAGCCTATTACTGACACTGGGGTGACAACTGGATCAATTCAATCTCTGTCCTCAGAGACATGATCCTAGGCAGGAAGACAGACCACCAAAGGCATCAAGAAAATGATCTCCATGATTGGCAAAAGCCGTATGCAGACAGAGCATGGAAAGGTGAGAAAGTGAAGACCCAGAGAAGCATCCCATAAGGCTGGGTCCTGAAAACCTGACTAGGGTGACAAGGGCATAAAATTGAACAGACACACGTACAGGAAACCTGGGACCAGCTGGACCATGTGCTCTGATGGAGAGTTCCCCATGCTCATTAGTTTATTGCACACAGCAGGACAAGGAGGCAGGCGGGCTGGTTCATCTCAGTAGGAGGAAGAGTTTCAGGCTGTAAGCATCCAGGAGGAGGAAGCCATGGTTGATACTGTCTAAAAACACTGGCTTGAGCTAAAGATCAATCGTGTGGAACATCCATATATGGACCAGAGGATTTTGTCATCCCAGAGCCTATGCCCTGGAAGGGGTTGCCATTGCCATGGGTCTGGAGCATTGGGGTCCTTGACATGGCTATGCTCATGTCAATAATACACATTTACTCAAGACTTCATCTGGGTCTTCACACACAATCTTGGGTCAATGGGAGAGGTGTCCAAGGAACACATTTCCCCGGGATGCCCTGGATGTGAGTGTGCATAAGGACAGAGAAGAGAGAGAGACTGCTATAGAGCCTTGGAAAAAGTTCCCACTGCACAGAAGGGGGAGAGGTATAGGGAGCTGAGGAAACAGAGGTCACGCTGCTGACCTAATGGTGACAGGGTTGGAGGGAAACACACATACACACACACACACACACACACACACACACACACACATCACACACACACACACACACCACATACACACACACATCACACACACATACACACCACATACACACACCACACACACATACACACATACCACACACCACACATACCACACACCACACATACCACACACCACACATACCACACACCACACACCACACACACATACACACACCACACACATACCATATACACCACACACACATACACACACACACACACCGCATACACACACACACCGAACACACATACACACACACATACACACATACCACACACCACACATACCACACACACCACACATACCACACACACATACACACACCACACACACACATACCATATACACCATACACACACATACACACATACCACACACACCAGACACATAAACACACACCACACACACATACACACCACACACACACACACATACCACACACACATACACACACCACACACCACACATACCACACACACCACACACCACACACACACACACACACTGCATACACATACACACACACACATACACACATACACACATACACACACACATACCACACACACCACACACACATAAACACACACCACACACACACATATACACATCAGACATACACATACACTGCACATATGTGTGTGCGTACACACGCGTGCACGTGCAAGAACACATACTTGTTGAACAGAGACACGGGTCCACACGCTGATGTCTTGCTCTCTCCCTCCTTGTAGCCTCACTTTTAGCCATGTGCAATGTGCCCACCACTGCTGAAGCCACCACTGAGTCAGTGCCACCCGCTGTCCTCGAAGGGAGCAGTGTCCTTCTACTCGCTCACAATCTGCCAGGCAACCTTTCAGCCTATCACTGGTTCAAGGGGGAAAAGCCACTGGACAAAAATCTAATTGTAACGTATGACATAACATCTCAGGAAATGAAGCGAGGAAAGCTACACGATGGCAGAGAGACACTATACCCTAATGGATCCTTGATGTTACAGAATGTCACCTTGAAGCAATCTGGAATCTACAACCTAAATATCCAGTCTGCAGAGTCTGACCAAAAATCAGTGCTCGTGGAGGTCTTCGTATACCGTAAGTGACTCCCTGTGGCCTCCAGCAGCTGCGTGGGGCTCACGGCGTTGCTACATGCACACAGGCTTTCAGTCGGGACCCGGCCTCATCTTCTCTGCATCACGGTCCCTTGCTGGGCTTTGAGCACTTAGTGGAGGACACACATGGTGGAAACAGACTTGAAGAAGGGAGACTCCTTCCCCTGCGCCCACACTGCAGAAAGCAGGCTGGTGTGAAGGGGAAGTCTGCCCCACACCTGTCCCTGTCCCAGGGACCATGGCTCTGAGGAAGGTCCTGAGGGCTCAGTCGAGGACTGGCTAAGTGCCCCGACCTGCCGGCTACCACGCGAGCTCACACGCCCCCCCCCCATGTGCTGCAGTCACCAAAGAACCTAGAACGGAAGGGTGAGGGGGAACAAAGAACGACATCGAGACAGGTTTCTGATCAAGCTGCAAATTTTTATTTCTCACAGGGACCTGATATAGGGGTGCAAGCGGGGGGGGGGAGGGAGCTTGGCAGGCAGGGAGAGGTCGTTTGAGGCTGCTTGCCTGGTAACCAGGCTGAGGAATGTCCCAGTATGTGAGTCCTTGAGGGTGCAGGAGGTTACCAAGGTGGCAAGGTGCAGGTGTTAGATAGTGGGTTAGAAGGGGGGAAGGGTTGCTAGGCAACCTGACCATAAAATGTGTCTTTCCTTCTATAAGCTACTTCATGAGCCCAGACGTTATGTATCAGGGAAGAAAGGATTGAAGGCAGCTATTCTTCTAATACTAGTGTGTTTATACTGACAGCTTCTGCCCAAGTCTCTTACAGGTCCAAGGTTACTTTTGTCATGGCCCCCAACAGCTAAGGGCCCTGGGTCCTCACAAAGGAGGTCTTTTTTACCAAAGTCAGGTGACTGTGAGCACCCTGAGGGCCGTCTATAGACAAGGTAGTAATCCCCACAACGGCTACCCTGCAGAAAGGAAACCAGAGAGTGAGGAATGCGGCTGATGAATCTTGGCCACACAGGGCATGAGTGCTGGCCAGAGGACGCCATGTCTGCCTACAGGACAGTCCTCGTCCATGACTGGGTTTCATCTGAGGCACCCATGGAGCTGCTGGGTCAGAGGCTTTCCTCATAGACAGGAAGTTCTGGAGAAAGACTGCTGTGTGAGCTGGAGCACACACACAACCCTTTTTATTCTCCAGCAGAATCACATGAATCGAGACAATGTCTTGGCCATCTCCTCCAGGCACATGCTAGCTTATTTGACTTAAAATCATTTGATTGATGGGAAGGCACTCTGTTACGACAAATCTTTCTGCCAAAAGCCGCCTGAGCCCCACCGTCACGTGTGAGCTTTACACCAGCCGCCCGCCTGAGTTAGGGCCCAAATGAATACACAGAAACTTGTATTAGGTTCAAAGCTGCTTGGCCAATGACTAGGAATCTCATCTGTTAGCTCAGTCTCAATGATCATACATCTATATATTTTATAAGACTTATCTTATCAGATGCCTTCCATTGGCGTCCCTCCTTGCCGGTGGCTCACATCCTGCAGCTGGAGCAGGAGCGGAGGGGAAAAGAGGCCCTTCCTGTTTCTCCTTCGCTTAAATATGAGTCTCCTTGCTATGTCACTTCCTGCCTGGATCACCACTTCTCTACTACATTTCCCAGAATCCTCTTTGACTCCTCGTCTCGTCTAACTTGCTGTCTCATTGGCCAAACAGTATTTTATTTAACAATCAATAAGATAAACATACACAGAAGTACTTCCCTCATCATCTTTAGAGGATAAAGGAAACAGCTTTGCTTTTTCCCTCTCCACTGGACCCTGGAACCAGGGAGGTCCCAAAGAATAGACAACTCCTAGTAGTTGTGTGATAAAGAATCGGGGAAATCCAGGCAAGACGGCGTTAGCCTTCAATCCCAGCACTTGGAAGGCTGGGATGGCAAAACAGCCAAAAGCTCCAAACAAGTTCAGACCACATACTGAGGAGTGAGCAGTGAAAGAGGGAATGGACCTACAAGCTTCTTAGATGCTGCAACGAGTTGAGAGTCTGGAACTCTGGACATAGCCACTCTCTGTCCACAGTGGACGCAGCGCCCGTGCTGTCCCTGTGAACACATGCTCCTAAGGTAACCTCAGGAGTCGTTTCACCAGTCAACTTCTAGTTCAGAGTTTCTGGTTTTTTTACTCCTGAGGTAGCTGTGGAGCTTGTGGTCTGTGACAGCTAAGAAGTCACTGTGAGACCCTCTATCTCTCTGCTAATTGCCCATGACTTACCCTCTTATTCCAAGCAGGACTGTGCCTCCCCTGTGTACCAGGCTTTTTCTTTGGGGCCACCAACCAGCTCCCAAACCATGACACAGAGACTTAATATTAATTACGAATGCTTGACCTTAGCTCTTATTTTAATCTGTTTCTCTTTATCTACATTTTGCCTCGGGGCTTTTCAGCCTGCTTTCTTTTTTCTTACTTACTTGCTGTCTCCATGTCTGGCTGGTGTCTGCCTGGCTTCTTGCCCCAGGTGTGTCCCTTGTCCTCTCCTCCTCCTCTCGTTCCTCTTCTCTCAAGCCTAGATTTCTCCTCCTATTTATTCTCTCTGCCTGCCAGCCCCGCCAATCCTTTCTCTGCCTAGCTATTGGCCATTTGGCTCTTTATTAGACCAATGAGGTGCCTTAGGCAGGCAAGTGAGACAGATGCAACACATCTTCCCCCCGCCACACACACACCCTAAGACAGGGTTTTTCTGTGTAACAGCAATGGCTGTCCTGGAACTCGCTCTGTAGACCAGGCTGGCCTCTGCCTCCTGAGTGCTGGAATTACAGGTGTACACCACCACTGCCTGGCTGATGCAACACCTCTTTTTTAAAGGGATATCCCACATTTATTTTATTTTATTGAAAATAGATTTTTCTTTTTTTCTTTTCAGATTTTTTTATTTGAATTAGAAACAAGATTGTTTTACATGACAATCCCAGTTCCCTTCTCCCTCCCGTCCTCCCCTACCACCCCCAACTAAAACGCTACCTATCACATACCCTTTCTTCTGTTCTTCCCCTGACTCAAACTTTCTGCTCCGTCATGACCTCTGCATCCTTCCTCTTCTTCCCTTCTCATTCTCGTAGTTCCCTCCCCCCTCTTCCTGTGCTCTCAATTTGCTCAGGGGATCTTGACCCTTCCCCCTTCTCCAGGGGGCCATGTATGTCTCTCTAAGGGTCCTCCTTGTTTCCTAGCTTCTCTGGTAGTGTGGATTGTAGGCTGGTAATCCTTTACTCTATGTCTAAAATATACATATGAATGAGTACATATCATGTTTGTCTTTTTGTGATTGGGTTACCTCACTCAGAATGGTCTCTTCTAGTTCCATCCATTTTCCTGCAAATTTCAAAATTCCATTGTTTTTTCCGCTGAGTAGTACTCCATTGTGTAAATATACCACATTTTCTCTATCCATTCTTCAGTTGAGGGGCATCTAGGCTTCTTCCAGGTTCTGGCTATTACAAATACTGCTGCTATAAACATCGTTGAACAGATGTCCTTGTTGTATGAATGTGCTTCTTTTGGGTATATGCCTAAGAGTGGATTTGCTGGATCTTGTGGTAGACTTGAGGAGTCGCCATGCTGATTTCCACAGTGGCTGTACAAGTTGGCATTCCCAGAAGCAGTGGAGGAGTGTTCCCCTTTCTCTGCATCCTCTCCAGCATGCACTGTCATTGATCAGTGTTTTTTTTTTTTATTTTAACCACTCTGACAGGAGTAAGATGGTATCTCAGAGTTGTTTTGATTAATGCAACACCTCTTTACATAATTAAAAACACATCCTTATGCATCATTAAACAAATGCAGCATAAACAAAAGTAACACCCCTTTACACAGTTAAAGTAAGATTCTGCAGCCTAAACGAACATAACACATCTTTGCCTAGTTAAAATACTCCACAACACCCCTGTCCGGCTTGCTTCTCTCTTACCTTCTTCCCACAGTAGTGGCTGACTGTTCTCTTCCCTTCCTTCCAACACCTGCAGCCAGACCTCACTGTGGACACAGAAAACAGCCAAGCAGAAGCTTCCATGAGGCTCCACCATTAGCCGGAGATTTAGCTGCCTGTGTCTGACCCAGGCTGCCCTGTGACTGCCATACGACGTAAGCCAGGGAGATCACTTCCATTCGCTATACTGGTTTACAGTATACTGATTTACAGGGAGACTGAAGCTGCAAGCCACAAAGCTCCTGGCCCCTTCCCAACATGCCCCCTGCTTCCTAGAGCCTTCAGGAGGGAGCTGTTTCAACCAGGGCTGGCATGGGCTAGCCCACTTCCACAGGCAGCTGTGATCTAAAGACATCACTATTGTAACAAAGTGAGTTACACTGTGACAGCCTGAAGCTGTTGTCAAGACAGATCTAGGAGTTTGCATCAATTTGCCCCTGCTTGGAGAATGTGATGCAGCTCGGAGTGATGGTTTCCAGGGGTCAAAAGCAAAAGGATAAAGCCATTTCACCTACATTTATTGGCTCTTGTCCACTTTTGCCTTGCCACTCTCCAGAGCAGCTGTGGAATCCACTCTTTGAAACATACTAATACGACATGGCATTTTTTTATATATTAATATAACAGTCGAGGCAGAATTCCCTGGAGCAGGACTCTCAGATCTCTCTACAGGAGAACTATATGTGACCCTGAGGACTTCGGACTTTGGCCTAAGACTTACTGCCCTCTAGAGAGCCATTCCTCTTAGAAACAAGAGCACGGCTCTGCCTGTCCCCCTCACTCTGACACTGGGTCCAGGATGACCACTGAGCCAATATGGGGCTTGCTTCAAGTCTTCCGAGTGTGGTTTCTGATCATCCCTCCAGTGCTTAGTGTTGTATTGCAGGAACCTCCTAGAATCATTGTCTCTACTGATTTTCACTGAATCTAGGGTTAAACATCAAAATGAATAGTTGTTTTCTCTTGGGGGGGTGGGGTTCGAGACAGGGTTTCTCTGTGGCTTTGGAGCCTGTCCTGGAACTAGCTCTTGTGGACCAGGCTGGTCTCAAGAGATCTGCCCACCTCTGCCTCCTGAGTGCTGGGATTAAAGGTGTGAGCCACCACCCCCCTGGCTGAATAGTAGTTTTCTAGAAGTACTACGCCCTTGAAGAAATCATTGTGGGGAACCAGTTGTTTTCTGTTACCTATAGAGCTGTTTTACTGAAGGAGATTTACGTTCGTCACAAGATAGTCCTGGCTCACCTGAAGGTCTTGCATTACTGGATACGGCAAACGGTACACAGTAAGGACTCAAGTGGCAAGGGTGTGGTGTTTTCCTTCAGAAAACATAAATTAGATGAGGGACTTGGGTGTGAGGAACTTGATTTATTGGCTGTTTGGAGTTCAGTTCACAGAAACTTCCTCCCTGCTGCCAGCGAACCTAAAATTTGTCTCGAAGTGACCCTCTTTCTTCAACCAACCTGGGTGCTTCCCAGGGTTGAGACACAATGGGATGTCCCATGGTGGCTCGCCATAACAGCCTTGAGAAGCAAAGCCTCCGAAGACTCACACACAGCACAGCTGGAGGGAGCCAAGCACCCCACGGCCTGAGGTCAGGCAGTGAGGACCAGGAGAGCTAGGCTGGGCTACTGCTGCAGTTCCCGGGGTCAGTCGGCAAGCAAACACTGCATCCCAGTTCACATGCGCGGAAGCCAGTGCTTCTCCCACGCCCAGAGCAGCGGACCCCAGGGGCGGAGTGCCCAGAGCCCCGGGCATCTGTCTGTGGTGAGAGAGGCCCACCCTTGTAGAGAGAGCGCTTTCCGGTATCCAGTACCACACTGATCACTCTTTTCTCTCTTGTCTACACAGCTCGGTTATCCAAACCCTCCATAAGAAGCAATGGCACCACAGCTGTGGAGGGGCAAGAGGCTGTTGAATTGACATGTGACCCTCCCTTCCTGAAAACAACCTACGTGTGGCGGCTAAACGGTAAGGAACTTCCAGGTGACAACAACGTCAGCCTGTCCCAGAGTAACACAACTCTCACTTTACTCAAGGTCTCCAGGCATTTCACAGGACACTATGAGTGTGAAGTCCAGAACCCGCTAAGCGCCTTTCGGAGTAACCCATTCACTCTGGATGTTTACTGTGAGTAACTTCCATCCCTCTCTCATCCTAGCTGCCCAGTATACATCCAATTCTCAGGTCCGAGACACTGACTCTTGCCCCTGAACCAGGCTGCTCCAGGCCCAGCCTGGCAGGCCAAGCCTTAATTTCAAATTCGCCACGGGACACAAAAAGCTTGCCTGCTAATTGGGACCACAGTCAGAGTTTGGGCTTCTGAAACTGTGGCAGTGGTGGTGGGTTCCATGCCCCTTTTTATAGCAAGAAGTAAGCATTAGGCATGGACAAAGGAAGTTTACAATTTTGAGGCTAAGCATGGAGGCATATTGCATCTTAAGATTTACAATTTTTCCTAACAAGGTTTCAGCTAAAATGTATTTACAGAAACCTACAGATTTCCTTCACAGCTGTTTGCAGCTTTTCTGGCATGGCCAGTTTCCCATAGCAGGGAAGGACAGCTGAAAGTCACCTAGGAGCATTTGGTTAAAGTTTGTGGGATGGGGCATATGCTAGGTGTCACGTACAAACCTTTATTAAAAGTTAACTTTGGCCCATGGCAGTTATCAGTTGTAAGTGGTGAAGGGGGGTGTATCATTAAAAAAAAAAAAAACTAACTCCCTAGCTGCAGAGAGCCAATGTAAGAAGCTAACCCTTGGTCATAGCCAGAGCAAAGAAAACCCGTGTTAAAAGTTAATCCCTGTCCTTTACTTAACAGAGTTGATGGTTGTCATTTCCCATTTCTTTAGGCTTGCAGATTTATATTTTTATATTTCTACATTTCTATTCCTGGACCCTTCAACAATTGATTTACAATGATCTCATCAACAACCCTGCTTGGGACAATTGTAAAGAAAGGTTGCCACCTGACTCAGGGATGCACTGACCACAGACCAGGATCTCTCTTTATCCTTTCATGGCATCATGTGTCTTTCTCTTTCCTCCAGATGGTCCAGATACCCCCAAAATATTTCCCCCATACAAATACTTTGAAGAAGGACAAAGCCTGTGGCTATCCTGCCAGGCAACCTCTTACCCTGAAGCACAGTATTCCTGGATTATCAATGGCAAACCCCGGAAATCTGACCAAGAGGTCTTTATCCACAAGGTTAGCCCAAGTAATAGTGGATTATATACCTGCCTCGTCAATAACCCGACAACTGGCCGAGATAATTTCAAAGTTAAAGAAGTTACAGTAGTTGGTAAGTGGCTTCTTATAACACCAGGGCCAATCTCTGAGGTACAGTCTGGGTTTCTGTAAAGAGGGGAGGGGAAGGAACTCCAAAGCCCATGCCCACAGTTGCAAGCAAACCCCAGTCCTCCCCCTAAGGTGCCTTGATCCAGGAGACACCCAGTCCTCCCCGTAAGGTACCTTGATCCAGGAGACACAACGGTCCTCCCCCTAAGTTGCCTCACCAGCACACACCCCAGTCCTCCCTCTAAGGTACCCCACCAGGAGACACCCCAGTCCTCCCCCTAAGGTACCTCACCAGCAGACACTCTTCCCTGGGTGCTCTGACTTCTCTCTGTTGACTTGGGGTTCAGCATGGATTCCACAAGCCTTGGGCCACACATCATTGCTGCTCGTGGGAGATGAGGAAGGAAGGGCTTCTATCTGTCACCCCTTTGTCCTCCATGTCTCTTCTTGTCCTTTACACTCTCCATAGTCTACAAATGAAACATCCAGACATGAAACATGCTCACACTGTTGTTTCCCCACCTTTGGGATGGAAACACATCACCCCCAACAGAAAGATGATGGACAGGACTTCACAGCTCTTGCCAGTTCTACTCCTGACCTGGTTGGTGACTGGCTCTGTTTTGACTCCATCTAGAGTACAACAGGATGGGTAGAGAATTACCCTGAAAGACCTATCCCAAATCTGGATAGAGTCTGAAGCCAATCAACTCCAGAACCTACATGGGGTCGGGGTACAATAATGGTGAAAGGAGAGCCTTGGGGTAGATGTCTCAAAGCCAGGCTCTACCTCTGAAGATGGGTTGTGGACTCTAGTAAATATGAAACACCAGAGAAAACAGACAGTGTGGCTGTGGGATCACTGCTTGGGAGAGAAAGGAAATATGCAAGAGAACAATGAGATGGCTCATCCAATAAAGTGTTTGCCGCTGCAAACAGGTGGAAACAAATTCAGATCCCTGACACCCACATAGAGCCAGGTAAGACAGGCATTTGGAACCCCAATTTGGTAAGGGAAGCACAGACAGTAACCCTGCCCTGGACCATTGGACTATCTGAGACATGCTTAACAGACTAGATTGGAGAATGCCTAGGCTAGAAGAATCTAAGATACAAACTAAAAGCACAGTAAAACTCTTCAATGGAATTCTACCAGAACACATGCCGGAGCTAGGGAAAGAAACTGATACTGGAGCAGAGAGGCATTTTTGAGTCACAAAGAGATATGACCTCAAAAGGACCTACCTGTGATACATTATGCCTAAAATTCTAAGGCTATAAAAGAAAGAAACATTACAAAAAGCTGCAAGAGAGAAAATGTTAACTCAATTACAAAAACAAACCTCCCAGACTATTAAGACCCCTCAGTCGACACCCTGAAAGCCAGGAAAACATTGAATAACTCATTTCAAAACCTGAAAGTAAGTAACCTACAGACAAGATCGTTATATTCAGCAGAGTGGTCTTTTAAAAATCAATGGAGAAGGACGAGGGAGATGGCTCAGGGCTTAAAAGCACTTGCTGCTCTTGCAGAGGACCTAGGTTCAGTTCCCAGCACCAACATTGTGGTTTGCAACCAACTGTAACTTCAGTTACAAGGGATATGGCACCCTCTTCTGACTCTGTGGGCATCAGGTACACACATGGTGCACATAAATACATGGAACACAAACGTTCATGCACATTTTTACAAATAACAGATAAAATCAACAGAGAAATAAAACGCTTCCTAGACAAGCATAAATGATGTCAATGCCTGACCACTTAGTGCTACAGACAACATTAAAGGAACCAGAAATACCAGGGAAGGAGCAAGTCTCATCCATGAGAGCACAGGGTGAAGACTATGCCATGAGGATGACCAACGGGCAAAGGGTAATTACGAAATATTCAACAAGGTCCAACTCAGCAGATGAGTAAATTCCTAATCTGGATAGAAAAGAATAACTGATATTCCAACCAACAAGGAAAATAAAATCACAAGTTTATAAGCACCCAGCCAAGTAACCTCACCCATAGCTCTAGGAAAATGGACCCAAAGCTCCACTTGAAAGAGGACTAGCCAATTGTGTTTTTTAAGTGAATGCATGCACACACACACACACACACACACACACACCTTTGCATGCACACACACGACGATGATTCAATTATTATTTATGTGAATCACACCTGACAAACACAGACATGTGCATGAGCACATACACATATACCTTTGCACGCACATGCATGGCACACACATGAAGATGATTCAAATATTATCTGTAAAAATCATACCTCACTGACAAACACAAACGCACACTGCAAGTGAATATATGGAAGCCAACATACCAAGAAGGAGCCAAGAATGAGGAGTTGCTATACCTGTATAAAGTAGATTTCAAGGCAAAATTACCTATAAGAGATAAGGTACCAACAAAGGGAATGATCCCTCAAGAAATTTAAGTAAGTCAGGCAGTGGTAGTACATGCTTTAAGTCCCAGCACTCGGGGGCAGAGACAGGCAAATCTCTGAGTTTGAGGTCAGCCTGGTATAAAAAGTGAGTTCCAAGACAGCCAGAGCTACACAAAGAAACCCTGCTTCACAAAACTAAACAAACAAAAACAACAACAGAATTGGACATACATAGGTCCAGACACAATAATACAGAATAACTTCAATGCCTGATTCTCAATATATGAGAAACAAAGAAAGGACCAGAGTGAAACTGCACCATGGATCAACCAGACTTAACAAATATTGAGAGCATATTCCACCAGGTAACATGGAATACACATATTCAGCATCTCATGAAATGCTCTCCAACAGAGATCACACTTTGAGGTCATACGCCAAGTCCTAGAAAAATATTTAAAAACAGTTTCTCCTGCCTTATCAGGCCATTTGGAATAATCCTACATATCAGCAGTGGGAAAGAACACAGAACCCATATTAATGCATGGAGACCTAATAACTGAACACTTTTGAATCACTGGTCTCACTGAAAAACCAGACAGGGAACTCACAGATTCCTAGAATCAAAAGAAAATGAAAACCCTCATTTTCACAAGGTTTGCAATACAGGACAGATAGTTCTAAGAGAAAGCGGGTAGCCATGAGTGCTCACATAAGTTTGGGCAGAGACAAACATTGTGGCATTTGCCATCATCCAAGAAGAAAGGAGGTAACGGAAGGAAGACCAAGAGTTCAAAGCCATCATCGGCTGCGTAGCAAGTTCGGGGACACGTGGCTCTGCCACAACACAACAAAACAGGAGGAAAAAAGTCAGGGAAAACTCAAATAACATATTGATAGACTTGAAGATGATTAAAAAATTAATCCACAGAAAACCAGTAGACAGAATGGCATCATGAGGATCAATGTGAAATTAATAGAGCCAGACTGAAGCATAAAACATCAGTGAGAGGCCAGTTTCCCAAGTAAAGGTCAACACCCTCTAAGGAGCTGATGAAAAGATCGGCCACAGCAAGTGGCTTCTGGGCCCACAATCACCAGACATCAATGCAGACCCACACAGGCAATGAACCTGAGGCGGTCCTGGGCAGCATGGCCACACGCTGCATCTCCACTGTACCCTTGGTTCCCTTCATGCAGCGTGCACACTTTGCACTACATATGTGCACGGAATATGTATTGAACAGGCCTCACCTCCCGTTCAGCTTCCAAGCACTGACACGCAACACACTACGTTTTCGTATGCTCCATACAATGTCTTATAGCTGGGCATGGCAGCACAAGCCTGTAATCACATCACGTGGGAGGCGGCAATGGGAGAATCAGGCGTCCAATGTCAGCCATGGCTGAATAGTGAGCTCATGGAATCCTGTTTTCAAAACAGAAAGGATTCTGCTCTCACACAGACGTGTTGGTTCAGTTGTGGGGGACAAAGGCCTTTTTTTAATATTTCCTATTTCTTATTGGGTATGTATGAAATTAGTATATCTTTGGGTTCCGCTGTGTTTGGATACTTAGTTTTTCTTTTAAATTGCTGTTTGAGGGGCTGGAAAAAAATGGCTCAATGGTTAAGAGTATTTGCTGCTGTCACGGAGGACCTGAGTTTTGTTGTGCACTGGCAGCTCACAAAATCCTATACATCTCCTGGGGGATTCATTGAGCTCTCCTGGTCACCTTGAGCACATGTAACCACGTACTCATACACACATACACAGACACATACATATACACACAAATGGGTAAAATCTTTTAAATAAAATAAAACACAAAGTTGCTGCTTGAGTTACCAACTTGAGGGGTGTTTTGGGGTGTGTGGGGTGGGGGGGAGGCATGTTTCCCGTGCATGCATGTCTGATCACTTACATGTCTGGTGCCCACAGAGGCCAAAAGAGGGCATTCAGTCCCCTGGTACTTAACATTACCAATTGTGAGCCACTGTCCGGGAACCTAGAACCAAACCCACATTCTACAAGAGCAGCCTGTGCTCTTAACCACTGTGCCACCTCTCCAGACCTTTAAGTTTCATTTTTGAAAACCACTCTTAAATTCAAAAACATATGTAATTACTTTTACATAAAGTAAAACCGTTTTTTTTTTTTAACAATTCCCAAAATGCCATAAACCACCTCTTCTATCTTGTGCAAGGCCCTCCTCGTGTGACATGGAATTCTCATCAGCATATATGCTGGAACCAGAATGACACAGGAGAGATTAGCATGGCCTTACATAACGATGAGACCCAGATTCCTGAAGCATCCCCTATTTTTTATCTCCTGCTGAGTGTTAAGTTTTCAATAAAAGTTTTAATTATGGACCAAAAAAATTCAATCATGTCATCTGTAAATGGGCAAGTGATTTGAGACGGTGCCTCTGATGAAAAAAGAAGAGGCCATAGAAGCATCCATAGAATACATACAAGACTTAGCAGCAGGGAGATGCAAGGCAAAACTCCATCTCACCCCAGTCAGAATGGCTGTCGTCAGGGAACAAACAGCAAATACTGGAGAAACTGTAGGGGGAAAGTGTCTTTACACGCTGTGTGTGGAAACTTAAATGACTGTGTGGAGCCTGTGGAATCAATCAGTAGAGTGTCTTCAAAACCAAAAACAGGACTACACACAATGGAGGGTATACTCCAAAAACCTCTAAGCCGCCAGCGCAACACAGAGTTATCTGCACACCCATGCACACTGTGGCACTACTGATAAAACCCATACGCACACGTTTGTGTGTGGGTGTGTGTGTCTCTATGAACGTGAGAAGGAAAGGGGACGATTTGGCAGGATGCCGGCAAGAAGGGAGGGACCCGATGAGTGTGAGCAAAGTAGAGTGGCATCTATATCTTGGAAGCACCATAATGAAATGTATTATGTTGTATGGAAATTTACAACTGATGAGCATTTAAAAGGAGGGAACTGTTCCCTGGTAGGGGGAGATGTTGGACATTGGAGCCTAGACGAGATTCTTTTTTTTTCTTTTTTTCATTAAGAAAGAGTATGTTTTTATTTATTTTCATTATTTTTTTTCTTTTCAGATTTTTTTATTTGAATTAGAAACAAGATTGTTTTACATGACAATCTCAGTTCCCTTCTCCCTCCCATCCTCCCCTACCACCCCCCCAACTAAAACCCTACCTATCAATACCCTTTCTAGTAGAGATTCTTGATATGAAAGCTAGACACACGTCCTACGGTCAAGTCTGGGGACACAGTGGATTGAACCCACACAGTTCAAGTGGGTCCCTCACTCTTCCTGTAGATTGCCTCCTAAACCAAAACTGGGCATGCCTGGTGTTAGAAACAACTCGGAGCCTTCTTACACTTTATACTCTGGCCCCCACAAGCTGGCTGAAACCTTTACAGAGAGACGCTCTTCTATTTGTTTGCAGAGAAATTGCGGAAGCCCCATATCCAAATCAAAAATAAAACTGTGCTAGAACACCATTTTGTGGACCTGACCTGCGTATCAGAGAATCCTGGCATCTCCATATGGTGGACATTCAATAACAAGAGACTGAAGACCACAGACAGGGTGGTGTTCACCTTGAACAACAGAAGTCTCACCATAGGACCCATCACAAAGGAGGATGCTGGGGCATACCAGTGTGAGGTCTCCAATCCCTTCAATTCCAGGTTAAGCGACCCAGTCAGCCTGGCTGTACTCTGTGAGTGATCCAAGTTCTCTTTCCCACACATCTTACAGGGAACTTTGTGAATTTTATTATATTATTACTGGGTAGATCACAGTGCCATGCTGCATATAATGGAGGTCAGAAAACAGCTTTATGGAGTAGGTTCTTTCCTTCCACCTCTACCTGGGTCATAGGGATCCAACTCAGATAGGTTTTTTTTCCCCACTAAGCTCTTGTACACTCTCTACCATCTCCAATGCCTCTTATTGGGGAATTCCTTACTGATACTGTGTAAAATAGATGGCAGACACGGGGAGACGTCTATGACCTGAGACACTAAAACAGTGAGGCAGTGTAGCACCCACCTATTACCCCACACTTGGGAGGCAGGAGGATGGAGAGTAAGCCCAGCCTGGGATACAGAGGAAGACCCCGTCTCTAAATTGTTTGAATACAAATCAAACCAAGACGTAAACCCATTTACCAAGTGGTTAAGGGGTAAGCTCTGAGTCAGGCATGTGGTCACTGGTACCCATGGGTAACTGGTGCCAGGGAGCCCACGGATATCAGAGCCTTTGGACGGATGCTCTAGTTCCTTGAAAACATGGCAACGTTTCCATGTGAGTGTGCATGCTATCCCTCACACTGTATGTTATGGTCAGGTTCCAGCATCTGATACAGCTCCACCATGAGGCAAAGAGCGCTGTTGTTAGTGAGAAACGATGCCAGGAAATGTCTATGCAGTTTTCGGGGCAGAGACAATTGTTCTGCAATGTTTTGTTTTGTGGGGGCCTTTTTGTTTGGGGGAGGGGAGTGTCCCATGCGACCCAGGCATCCTCACAGTATGTAGATGGTGACTGTTTGCCTCCACCTCCCAGGTGCAGCTCCTACAGATGTGCACCCCACATCTGGGTTCCTCCGAATATGTGTTTGGCTTGGTCCAGGGCTCTGGATGGAATCTGTGAATGGAGAAGGCTGGCTCTCGTTGTTTCTTCTCCTGTATCTGCTGTTCACAGCATGGCCTTGCACAGGATTCTTTTCTGTTTGTTGACAGAAACATGAAGTTTCCTGTCTTAGCTATCTTCAGAGGCATTGGTACAGTGCTGTGTAGCAATGGCCCATCCCCCATAACTTCAGCATTTTAACATACAAGCCTTTAGAGTCATTAAATGTTAGCTGTGGGGACAGTGACAAGGCATGTGTGCGAGTCGCCGGCACCCGTGTATAACCAGGGTGTGGTAAGAAATGACAAGGTGGAGACAGGAGGATTCCTAGAACTTACTGGCCCAAGTGATCTAGCCAACTGGTGAACTACAGATTCTTGAGACTGCCTCAAAAGAAAATGAAAACAAGTGGAGAGGTGGGTTGTGGAAGTTCTCGGCTTCAACTTTTGGTTTCCTCACAGATGTGCACACACGACACATGCAGTCACACATAGAAAGACGATAGCTCCTCTCCCTGCCCCTGTATCTACCACTCCGCAAGTTAGCCTGCTACCAGACTCACGTGAGAAGAGTAACACTTGAACAGTCCTTGTATATCTGCTTTCCTTCCCTTAGCATAATACTTTCAGAGCTTATCCATTTTGCACCATGTATCAGAATTTTACCATTCTGTTTTGTTTGAGACAGGAATCTATTTTTTTTGGTTTCAGTCTAGCCTTGAATTCTCAATCCTCCTGCTCCAGTCTCTTGAATGATAGAAACACAGGCATATGCCACCATGCTCAGTTCATTTTTTTGAGACAATAGTTTTCTATTTTATGATTGTACCGTGTGCGTATGTGCCACGTTCTCTTATTTTTCATCCATCAGTGGGCTTGTGAAGGTTGTGAGGATGGTGTCTGTGGAGATCCCTGCATCCATGCATCTGGCTCTCCCGGACATACACCCAGACACACAGTCACTGGGTCTAATGGTAATCCTGCTTTATTTGTTGCTGGTTAGATTTTTAGAATAAGGTATTACTCTGCATCCCAGTCAGTGGTGTGTGCGGTGTATACTTGTAAGATGTGTGTGGTGTGTGATGTGTGTGTATGTATTGTGATGTGTGTGTATGTGTGAGTGTGCATGTATCTGTAATGTGTAGTGTGTGTGTATGTGTAGGGGTGATGTGTGTGTGGTGTGTGTATGTGTGTGTGATGTGTGGTGTGTGTGTGTATGTTTGTGTTGTGTGTGTGTATTGTGTGTGAGTGTGTGTATGTGAGAGAGTGTGTGTGGTGTGTAGTTGTGAGTGTGTTATATGAGTGTATGTGTATGTGTGATGTGTGTATGTGGTGTGTGACTGTGTGTGTATGCTTGCGTGGTATGTGTGGTGTGTGATATGTGTGTGTGTTGTGTGAGTGTATGTTTGTGAGAGTGTTTGTGTATGTGTGGTGTGTAGTATGTATGTGTGTATGTTGTGTGAGTGTGTGTATATGTGTGTGGTGTGTGTATGTGTGTGTGTGTGCCATATGTGTTGTGTGTGTGTATGTGTGATGTATGTGGTGTGTGTGTGTGTGTGTGTGTGTGTGTGTGTGATGTATGTGGTGTGTGTGTGTGTGAGCCTATATTCCAGGTTTCAACAGTGGCTGCCAGTGTTCCAACTCTTTTTTTTCTTTTCTTTAGTAATAGCTATCCTTATGATGTGGATCAGTATGTTACTGCAGTTTGGGAAACATTTTCACAATGACCTAGTAATGCTGAGCAGTTCTTCATTTGTTTATTGTCCATTTGGTTTGGGGGTTTGGTTTTTTTTTTAAGATTTAATATATATACAGTATTCTGTCTACATGACAGAAGAGGGCACCAGATCTCACTATAGATGAGATCATGTGGTTGCTGGGAATTGAACTCAGGACCTCTGGAAGAGCAGCCAGTGCTCTTAACCGCTAAGCCATCCCTCCAGCCCCTGATTGTTTATTTTTAATACCACATCCTTCCTTTCTTTTTAAATTGAGCTGCTTGTGTTTTTATTGTTACTGTTGTTGAACTGTGAAAGTTACTTGATGTATTTTGGCCCATGCTCATATGTACAGTATCATTTTTTAGCACTTGAAAATGGTCTTTCCGCTCTCTTGATACTTGCTCTATTACTGGTTAATGTTGCTTTAACTGTCATCCCAACTGTACATAGTCTGGAGAAGTAGAATGTGATCTTTGATGTCTGTGTACAATACAGAATGGCTAAGTCAACCTCAGTCATCTCCCACTTGTTATGGTAAGACGGTAGAAATTCATCTTGGCTGCTCTGAAATACACACTACCATTGACTATGATTCTCTATGGGTTACTTCTAACCCACACCTCTTTCCAATGTGAAATCTATATCCTGCTACCAACAGCTCCTCGGTGTTTCCTTCCCCCAGCCAGTCCCTGGTGAGCACCATCCAGTCTTCTATCTGCATAGAAGTTCAGCTCTGTAGCTGGGCAGCCGTTTCCTCTGAGATAAACATTTGGTTGAGGTCAGAAGGAAAACAAACTCACAAGGCTCAGGAAGCTCCTGAAACTAACAATACCCTCTCTCCTCTCCCTAAAGTTGTATAGAGTACCTGTGTCTGGGAAAGTAGGCTTTCCCACCTGCCAAGCTGCCTGTGATTGGCATGGGGACTCTGGGCATGCAGCTTCATGAGCTGTTACCCATGCTGAGGTGAGCTTGTCTGTGATGTGGCTGTCTTCCAGTTATCTATGTTCCTAAAAGTAACCCTAAAAAAAAACTCCCTGTCTCAGTAAGGTAGACTTAAAGAAATAGTTTGGTCAGGTTTGGTCTACCATTTGTTAACGACTCCTCTGGAAAAGTCACACAACACAGTTGGCATCTGAACAGGGGCTGACAGAACCAAAGATGAGTTGAGGAGAGGTGACTGCAAGCCCTCTGTAAGGAGCCACAGAAAGGGGCATCAAGATGGATAACTGAAGCTGACCACTGTAAGGGTGGAATGTCCATGAAGCACTAACACGATGGCTAGCTTTCCTCATGGGACATGGGATTGCACACCTGTTTGATATATCGGTGATATTCCATGCAATAGGTAGTAAGACATGATACCAAAACCAAGCACACTGAGAACAGCATGTCCATTTGGCAGAAACCCAGAGTAGTCATCTTTTTCTTCTTGGTATGGGGTGGTGTTGCATTTACTTTTCTGTTGCTGGGAAGACACAGCGACCAAGGCAACTATAGAAGAAAGTTTATTTGGAGCTTACAGCTTCTCTTGGGACCCATGGGGGCAACTTACAGTAAGGAGGAAGAAAACATGGTGGGAGTGATAGACTCCCCGCAGGTCTGACCTTTAATACGGGGTATCGAATGTTTCAACACACAGAAGGATTTTGAGGTTCAGTTCAAGTAACTATGATAATCTGTTCCTGAACTGCTTGATTTGGGAAAGGATTTTATTTTTTTCAAATTTTTTTATTTGAATTAGAAACAAGATTGTTTTACACGAAAATCCCAGTTCCCTTCTCCCTCCCCTCCTCCCCTACCCCCCCCCAACTAAAACCCTACCTATCATAGGTCCTTTCTTCTATTCTTCCCCCGACTCAACCTTTCTGCTCCCTCATGACCTCTGCATCCTTCCTCTTCTTCCCTTCTCATTCTCGTAGCTCCCTCCTTGGGAAAGGATTTTAAACAAACAATGAAAGCTCCAACCAGAGCCTGGATCATGAGGATTCTGTTTGGAGTGTGGAGGGATCGGCCTGAGGAGCAGAGATGAGGAGAAACTGAGTGATATAGCCACCCATCCACCCTGAGACAAAGGCTGTATAACCTGAGGACCAATGGCAGAATCAGTCTGGGATTGACTGGCTTATAGGATCTATTAGGGACACTGTTACCATCACATAAAATCTCCAGCAGTATTAGGATGTGGAAGGGGACAGAAGGACAGCTATTTCTTTTTAATAACTTATTTAATTTTATTTTATGTACATTGGTGTGAGGGTGCCAGTCCCCTGGAACTTGAGTTATAGATCTTGAGCTGCCATGTCGGTACTGGGAATTGAACCTGGCTCCTCTGGAAGAACAGCCAGTGCTCTTAACCACTGAACCATCTCTACAGCCCCAGGACAGTTATTTCTAAGAAAGTTGGGTGTGGAGGTAGAATTCCACAGCCAGTTTACTGAGCCACTGACAGAAGAAGCTTGCGACAGGCAGAGGACCTTAGTGGCTTTGCAGAGGTCCACAGTAGGACCTGTTCTTCATGAGATGGAAGTTCTTTAGTGCCTACATGATTTGGATGCATGCAAAGAAAGCCTGCAAAGTACAAAATCAAATGGCTGACAAGCCCTTGATGCCCAAAAGTCTTCTGTTCTCAGGTTCTCAGGTTCTCTTGACACCTCTGCTTTGCTGGCACAGTTGAGAAAGCACAGCCAAAACCAATGTAATGAAGCTTTTGCCTTTTTCTAAAAGCTTTTGAGTTTTTAGTTGTGTGATTTAGATTTCTGGTCTGTTTAGCGCTGTTTTTGCAGGTGGTACTAGGGAAAGCTATTTGGTTTTCTAAACAGTGTCTCAGGACCTTTGTCAGAAGTAACTGAGGGGTGGTCAGGATGCTTCAGCAGACAAGGGTGCCTGATGTCAAGCATAACTGCCTAAGTTTGGTCCCAGGACCCACATGGTAGAAAGAAAGAACTGACCCCCTGCAGTTGTCCTCTGATGACCTCACAAAGTCCCTGGAACATGCCCAAACACACATAAACACAAAATAAATAAATACATGAAAAAATCATTTAGATACAGGGATGCAGTTGGACAAAGGAAATTCTGGCTTGGGGTCTTGATCTGTTTTGTTGAGACAGGGTTTCTCTCTCTAACCTAGGCTGCTCTAGAGCTCCCTTTGCCATCCAGGCTCACTTCCCCTCACACACCCAAACTTAGAAAATAAATCGCACTCTGAGAAGGAACAGATAGGAATCACATCCCATGCTGAGTGAGCTTCCCCAGGATCACACCCCATGCTCAGAATATGTCCCCATTCTTGTGGCCACCTTTGGCCACCACTAAGTCCAAGTATCGGGCAAAAGCCTGGAGATTTGGATGAACGACAAGACGCCTGATTCACTTTCTGAGAGAATGTCTCTCACCTTTATTGTGGAGCAGCCTTATATACAAACTTACAAAAACCCCAGGTCAAAGGGTTCACAACAGGATGTTGACCCTAGTGGGGCAAGGTCAGGAAAACAGGAGGTACCTGTGGTTATGGTGGAAAACAACTCTTAGGGACCCCGTGGGGGCTGGGTCCCAACATCTCCCCCTTCTTTATATATAAAATCACAGTTATCAAGTAGGAACTATAAGATTTCAACCTTTCCATCTTAGTGTGTTTCTATAACCATCTATCTTCAACTCTATCAAAGACCACAGAAGGTTAATATATAAACTCTAGAAGTGACAGAGACATCTTGCTTCCTAGACAGTCAACCAAAATTTCTTGGTAACGTTGGGGCATCCACCTTTAGCCAAAGGCCACAATGTGTGTGGCAGACTTCTCAGCTAAGCAGGAAATTCTAAACTGTCCACCTGAATTGGCAGTTTGTCATTTTTTTTTCTGTGTCCTGTAGAATATCTGGCAGACTCTTTCATGAAGCAGGAACCCTTTAGGACTGTCCATCAACAGTCACTTTCCTATGGGTCCTGCATGTCCAGTTTACAAAGCAAGTTAAACAGTTCAGGCAATAATAGCTTCTTGCCCAAATGGCTAGTCTTGCCATGTCAAAGGTAAATTCTATAACTAGTTTCTTGGATACCCATCTTCCTCTCAGATGTAATTGGTGTGTCAGGAGCAGTTGTGTCTCACTGTCAAGAAAAATCCTAAACCATTTAAATGCCATATATTCTGTAGGTCTTTGAAAGTTTTGAAGACTATCTGTATATCTAGAAAACCTAACTAATATCAACAAATGAAGATACATTCCAATAATACAAAGTACCAACAAATGAGAATCCATTCCAATACAAAGTATCATTTCTATATCATATTCCTCCTTTTTCCTTTAAAAAGTGATTTACTGTGACCACTACCATTTCTAAATGAAAACAAATATTCGGATTACCTGGGCCATTGCTTCAGGGGGGTCTTTCCCTGTGAAACCATACCAGTCTGGAAGGAACCCACAGCTCTTCACCCTCCATGGAAACAAAAGCAGAAATTTCCCTCCCAAGTAAGCTGTACTTTAACAACTGTTGCTCCTTCCCCAGCAACTAAATGATTTAAAGACAACACAATAGCATTCTTTTGTTAACATTTACACATTTACAATCACACTTCATACACACTCATACACACGTGTGGCCACACCATACTAACAGAACATACATACATGTTTTAAACAAAGCTCACAAAGGAGAGGAGGTGTCGGGGGATGGCCATCCTTAGCATAGCTTGGCATCTCTAGAGGGTCTTGAGGACTGCCGTATCAGTACTGGGAGGACCAAGACCTGGTGATAGGTGACTTGAAAGGGAGCTCATTGATGACAGTGTGGTTTCTCAGGTCAATGGGTGCTGGCTTTGCTTTTCAGCCAGGCTTGAGATTACAATTGACTGGGGGTGGCTGGATCTCAGTTCCTCAGCTGGAGCCTCTATGAATAGGAAGGGCTGTGGGTGCAGCACTGTGCTCATGGGGATGTAAGAATCTGGTTTTACAGGCACATAGTTGTCATCAGAGCTGGCACTGTCTGATCGACCCATGATAGTCTTTTCTGGAGATTTAGGAGACCAGCAGGCGGTTTCTCTACCTCGTGTTGGATACTTGTAGTCACTGACTGGAGGTCTTTGTTGAGGGCTGCCCCACCAAGGTGTCTTGGGGTGCCCTGGTGGGGGAGTTATGGCTGAGTCCCCTAGAAAGCCTCCAAATTCCCTTCACAGGGTGCCTTGAACACACATCCTCACTATCTGTGGCTGCCCTTGGGGTGGCTGTGTGAAGCCAGGCTATGGAGGAGGTCAAAAGCACTGGGTTGGCTTGGCTTGGGAAGGCTATAGAAGCCATGGACCTGACCACTGACTCTGTTGATACTGTGTCTATTGCCCTGGGCAAGCTTTTGGGCTGCTGTATCACTCTCCTGTCGGGTGCTCTGAGAGAAGCTGGAACTCCTTGCATTTTCTGTCCTTCGGCTTATGCATTGGTGCAAGTCTTGATACTCCGGAGGTGCACTGGTGGACAAGGCAGGCTGGAATGTGAAGGAGCTGAGGACTTTGATGCTCAGAGCAGATGCTGACTGTAGCTGCTGAACTCAGCTGGAGAGGAGTGGAGACTATGACTGACTGAAGAAAGGTTTCTCAGGGTGTCAGTGCTCTCTTTAGTCTGACTGAAGTCACATATCTGGCAGATGCTCTGGACCCACCTATTCATGTCAGCCTCTGTCTCAGCCATCAGGTAGAAGGTACACTCGTTTGTCTTTATAGCAACCATAAAACTCTTTTGGAGTTCTTTTTTGTTGAAGGTAACACCTACATCCAACTGCTTACAGAAGTTTAAGTTGATAATCCACAGGGGTTTCTTGGAGTGTTCATTCTTATACTATTCTAGAACATGTGTGTCACCATTCATCTGACCTCTCCATAAGATAAACCAGCGTTTCTTCCAAGCATACCGCCCCGACTTTTTCTCAGGAGGTAATTTCTCCAGCCAGCCTGTGCACACCACATCATTGCCGGCTGACTGGAGCCTGCAGAGGGCTCGAGTGGACAAGGGCATAGACTGCTGGGCCAGCTGGCTGCTGGTGCACAGCTCTTGGGGGAGGGATGCCTCAGAGGAGGATTTCCGTATTTCTTTAATAATTTTCTTAGCATTATTTCTTAATCCAAAGTTAAAATGAAATCTTACCAGTACCTTGTCGCTTTCAAATTTCTCTGTGTATTTGACCGAGTTCTCTATTCCAATCCAACTCACTTAGGAGTTGAGGCACCCCTTCTCCAGTGCCTTTACAATCTAACTCACTTAGGAGTTGAGGCATCTATTTTCCAGTACCTTTTTCCAATCCAAATCTCTCAGGAGTGGAGGTACATATTTTCTAGTATCTTTTGCAATCCACCCTCACAACTCCTTACTTGCTGGCCAGCCTTCTGAGCCTTCTCTCAGGGTCCCCTTTCTTTCCCAATCTCGGTGGAACCTCCACTTGTTGCCGCTCTAGGCCACCACTAAGTCTGAGTATCGGCCAAAAGCCTGGAGATTTGGATGAATAACAAGAAGCCTGCTTCACTTTCTGGGAGAATATCTCCCACCTTTATTGTGGAGCAACCTTATATACAAACTTACAAAAACCCCAGGTCAAAGGGTTCACAAGAGGTCATTGATCCTACTGGGGCAAGGTCAGGAAAACAGGAGGTACCTGTGGTTATGGTGGAAAACAACTCTTAGAGACCCTGTGGGGTCTCTAAGTGTAAAATGGCTTTACGCTGATGCTCTCTTCCTTCTTCTGATATCCTTCCATGACAGATGAACCGTCAAAAAGGAATTACCCAATTTCAGCCCCGATGGCTGCTGCCTTGGTTGTGGAATTTCTGGCTGGGCTGGCTATACTAGGAGGCCTGGCATACTTCGTGTTTTTCAAGAAACTTCACACGTATGGTGACATTTCCTCTTCTACTTCCTCCTTGCCTGGGGTCAGAAAAGGTTTTCTTCACCTATCTGGGTCCAGACTGGATCTCTTCTTGCCTTTCCCAAGCGTTAGCTTCTCGCTAATTCTTGGTTTCTTAAATGCTTCCCGCTCCCTAAACCCCACTCTCTGCGGGTCGTGGTCATTCCCATTCCCATGTGGCTTAGAACAAAAGAGTCATTGTATTTCCCTGTCTCCCAGTGGGAAAATCAGGAAACACAAAGAAAAACACAAGAAGAGGCGAAAGGAATGGAGGGAAGAAAAGGAAGAAAAAGAGCAGCAGGAGAATGTAAGGGTCAGACAGAGAATCTAAAGGGACAAGCATCAGGGTCCCCTGGGACAACCACTGAGAAAAAGATCCTGCCAGTGGGAGAAAAAGGGGGTGTGGGTGTCTAGATAGAATGTGATGAGCACTGAAAAGAAGAAGAGTTCTTAGGACTCGGGATGTCCCACTCGACCAAAGTCTCAACCCCAGCACCAGTCAGGAAGACAGCAGAGGTGACAGGGTGAAAGGATCAGACACTAGGAGGGGCCTCCTTAGACTGGGAAAGGAGGCAGCAGCAAGAAAGGAAGTGTGTTCACCAGGCTGTGAACACACAGCAAGGACACCAAGCAGCTCCCAGGGTCCTGCCCAACTCAGGAACCAAACACCGGTGACAGTGTCTCCTCTTTATTTAGGCCAAGATATAAGAGCAATCTCAGTGAGGACAATCGGGACACCATCCACCCACAGTAAGTAAAGGCACTGACCCTAGGGAATCCAGACGGTTCCACCACCTACCTGTCCTTCCTTAGCATCCTAAACACCAGCCATGGTCTCCTGTCTGACTTACAGAGCAGATCTTCTCTTCCCAGCCTCTAGTTGGAATTTTCTTTGGGCCACCAACCAGCTCCCAAATAAAGACATGGAGACTTATTAGTTACGAATGCTCCGCCTTAGCTTAGTCTTATCCCACTAACTCCTTTACCTTAATGTGACCTGTTTCTGGTCATCTACGTTTTGCCTCAGGGCTTTTTACCTTTCTCTCATTCTGTATGTCCTTCTTTCCTGCTTCCTCTGTGTCTGGCTGGCCCGAGGCATCTCCTTGGTGCTTCCTTTTCTTTCTTCCTGAGGCTAAATTCCTCCTCCTACTTATTTTCCCTGCCCAGAAGTCCGATCTATACCTCCTCCCTTGCTATTGGACTTTCAGGTTTTTATTCGCCCAATCAGCTGCCTTAGGCAGGCAAAGTAAAACAGCAGCACATCTTTACATAGTTAAGCAAATACTGTGTGACACCAGCCCTCAGGGGCTGTAGGTCTTCACCCCATTCCCAGCCACGGGAGACCAAGCCAGTGCTGAAGGGAGACTCAGTACAACTAGACTAGACTGGCCTGAGGGTACTATGGTGGGAAATTACCAATACAGAACCAGGTAGAAATACAACGGATTTTAATAGGGAAAAAACCTTAATTACGGAGCAACCTAGCCAGCCTGCGTGGCAGCAGTCTGTACAGCAACCCAAAAGTGAAACTGAAACCAGAACCCAGCCACCTGACCCTCGCAGGCGTGGTCAGGCACACCTTTAGCCAGCCCCTAAGCAGGCGTGGCTACAGCTTCCCCTACAATTCCCCTTTTAGTCTAAAAGAGGATTAAAACATAACAGTGTAAAGCATCAAAAATTAACAATCATAAAGGTGAAATATAAGAAGATACAACAATCTGCTTATGTCACATCCTAACTATGTCAGAAGCTGTAGCCTGCTGGGGGGCTGGCTAAAGCTTCCCCTACAGGGTAACACATGTCCAGGAGAAAGTTCCTCATCCTAATTCCTTCCCTGATGCATGTGAAGGTCCTGGGTAGTCATTCTCCTTAGCAGACTCTGCAGTGTGTGGGGTGGGGTGGGACCATGTCGCTGATGACCACCACTGAGGAAGGGATAATCAAGGCTTTGTGAACCAGCAGGTCTCCTGAACTGAATAATCCAGGTCTCTGTCCTTGTTGCCTCTCCCCTGGTCCTAATAACCTATGTCTGCAAAGCAGACTCTGTAGAGGCAAATCCTCTAACTGGCCACGGGCATCCCCTGTTCAACCCCAACCCCAAATCTGCCACCACCTCCTGCCACCTCCTTCAGCTACAAAGCACAAGTCTTAGATCACTTTGCATTTCCATGCTCTGGTGACTCTTCTCTGACTTCCCCAGGTCACAGCCCCCATGACCATTCTCCTAACAAGGTAAGCACTGCCAATTTCCCTGCCTGTTTCCTCTCAGATGTCTCTGGAGGGACTGGGGACTCTTGGAGCCACAACTGTGAGATCAAGTGTGTGCCCTTAGTTCCCCATGCAGCAGACGAGGGGCTTCCCTCTTTCATCCTTAGCCTGCTCACCTGCATCTGCCCGCTACAGAGGCTAAAGGTGTGCATGAGTTAGCTACTAAGCTCCCGGCACAGACCCAAAGGAGAAGGGGCCACGCCCCTCTCCCTTGTCTCTCCTCATCTCAGCCTGCTCTGGCCTTCAAAGGAAGGACTCCATTCAGATCAGCTCCTGTGCCCAAGGCCCTAGTCCCTCGATGTCTGGCAGATGGATTCAGAACAGACACATCCGATGGTGTAGGAGACTGGCGGGGTCTCAGAGAATGGCGGGAGGCATGCTCAAGAGGGCAAAGGGTCCACAGCAGATGGAAGGACCTCAAGGAGAGAGAGTGGACAATGGCCAGGGGACCATGGGCTTCATGTTAAAAAAAAAAAAAGCCTGTGTGTGTCCTCTAAAGTCTCTGGCACTGACAGCCTTGCTGAGGTGTGTTTTCCTGTGCAGGACATGGACAGACCATGCGGGTTGACTCTTAAAGGAGGGGACTATTGTGTCTCTGTCCTTTGCCAGAAAGCTCCTGCCACATAGTAACTTTCTATTCTTCTTAGCAATTGAGATGGTTACTTCAAGAATTTAAAAGGCTGGAAACGTAGTTGCGTAGTTGCGTGGCTGGACCTGGCCTAGGTTTGATCCACAGCAGCACATAAAGCAGGAACAGGGGTGCACACCTGCACTCACAGCACTTGGGACCTGGAAAACGTGGGGACTCCTGGCCCCACACATTTGTGTGGCTGGTTCACACAAACACACACAAACCAGGGTCCGGGTAGATGAGATGGTTTAGTGGGTAAAGTGTAGTTTGCAAATCTGATACCTGACTTCAATCTATAGATCCTGATGTCAAAGGAGAGACCCCAGCTGCCTGTTGTCCTTGAGATGCTTCCATTTCTCTCTGTTTCTCACTCTGTCTTTGAAAATGGCCGAAAAACGATCAAATTTTTCATATTATTTCCTCAAGATCAATGCCTGGCAACCCAAACCACTAACCTCGGGCTTCCCATCCCCACCAGCACCAGCAACCATCTTCCAAAGAAAAAAACACAGCGATGGGACTTGTTCTGGTAGCTGTGCTGTTCATCTGTTCCCAGTCTCCTGACCCTCCCTAGGGGGAGGGGGAGAAGATACCCTCACTGACACAACCTTGCAGCCCCAGCCTTCAGAGTCAGCAGAGAAAGGCAGCTAATGGACTAGGTGGCCGGGGCTGGCAGGAAAGGGATTGTTGGGGAAGGTCTGCACCTTTAGACCACAACAGCAAGAGTAGTTCATGGAGTCCACTGTAGCAGGAGAGCCGGCTGATCAGTAACCAGATAACTGCCCGTGGCAGAGAATAATGGGCTGCGGTAGGCAGTGACCTCCACTGAGGAAAGTCCTCTGACAGTTAGGTGACCGTGTGTGCAGGTTCCTGGCGTGTGATCTCTGCCATCAGAAGGGTGACAATACAGATAGGCTTGTGTACAGTTTTAGGAGTCCAGTGGGAGCCACTCTGCACCTGCTTCCTGCCATCGCCATTCTGCTGTATAAATGGAAGGCCATGAAATCCAGGGTCCTGCCAACAGAAACAATCTGGTTGGCCACATTTGCAGATCCATGGTGGAGAGCTACAATCTCCAATGCATGCCCACGGGGAAGTCATTTCACGTCTCAGCTGTGACTTGTTCCCTAGTCCCACAAAGCTAAGTGGCCAGGCCTCCAGCAAGCCCGTGACGCTGACGTTTGCCCACTCTGCTCTCAGGTCTTCCTTGCACACACTGCTGTCACCTTAGCTCCCTGAGACCAGCTCCTTCTCCTTCTGGGGAATGTCCAGGGTCCCAACACATACTCCAGATTCGCCTCAGGCTCACACTTCCCCTTTGTCACCACCAGTCTCTGTGTGATCCTCCATTCTCCCTCTGTCTGTCTCCCTGGACACTTCTGCCTCACTACTGTGCAGGAGAGCAGAGACGGAAAAGGCTGCATCAGCAAAGAAGGCCGGTGACAAAGGAGATTACAAGTCCATCCCCACCTGACTTCATACAGTAGAGAGGACTCAAGAGATGCCAGGGATAGGAGGGAGAGGTGCTTCAGTGGATACAGGCACTGGCTGCTCCTCCAGAGGACTCAGATTCCATCAAACACACAGCTCACAACCTTTTGTAACTAGTGTCATGGGATCTGATGCCATCTTCTGGTCTCAGTGGGTACCAGACATACACGTGATATATAGACAGAAATGCTGACAAACCACCACCACTCACCACTACCGTCACCACTACCACCCCCATCACTACGACCATACACACACACAAACACACACAAACACACACACAAACACACACACACACACACACACACACACACCACACACACACCACACATACACAAAATTCACCACACACACCCGATATACACAGACCACACACACACAACACACAGACCCAACTTCAGACACACACCACACAACACCACACAACACCACACACACACACACCCCACACACACACACACACCATACACACACACCACACATACACAATACTCACCACACACACCCGATATACACAGACCACACACACACAACACACACATACACATCACACAACACCACACAACATCACACACATACACCATACACACCACACACACACACACACACACACACCACATACATAAACACACAACCAACTTACCACACACCACACACACACACACACACACACACACACACACACACATACATAAACACACACCCAATTTACCACACCACACCACACACACACACACACACACACACACACACACACACACACACACACCGGTATAAAGAGACAGAGGCAGGGAGTATATATAAACACAGAAATGACTGCTAAGTAAATGTCCTATAGAGGAACCTATTGATCCTACCTTCTACCTAGGAGCTGAGATTTCAGATCCAAATGACAGCACTGCAGTCAGTCACCTCTGTGATCATGTGACTTGGCCCTTACCTTGGTTAGTGACATCATGGAAATATTTGCCAGTTTCACTGTGTCCTCAGAGGATTACTGCAGTCCTAAGACTTCCTGAGCCTCAGGAGTCAGGCCCACATCCCAATCCTCTTCTCCCCATTTTTTTCTGGTTTAATTCCATCTTCCTGTATCCCTAGTGGGATCATGGAATTGAGAGACTCCAGCAGAGCTATATTACCACAGGATAAAAAGTCAAAAGTATTTCCTGTTTTATGTAGAGTTTTTGTTTGTTTGTTTGTTTCTGTTTGGGGAAGGGGTGGTTTAAGACAGGGATGTTCTGTATAACAGCTCTGGATATCCTGGAATTTGCTTTTAGGCCAGGCTGGCCTTGAACTCAATATGATCTGAATTCCTCTACTTCCCAAGTTCTGGGATTAAAGGTCTATGCCACCACCTCCGGATTTCCAGTATATGTTAAGAAGACAATATCCAAAACTGCATGGTGCACTTTTGGGCTTGACACACTGTTTTGCACGATAGATTCATTGCTCTCTAGAGGAGACTTAAAGAGTTTCCCAGCCATGTGCCTTCAACTCTACCAGCAGGAGCGAACACTTCGAAATGGTTAGACCTTGGAAGCCAGTTTTAGTAGCTGAAAGGGCTGAGTTTTGAGGTAGCACAAACCAATTACACAGGACCCATCGGCTAGATTGCCAGGCACCAGACAAGCTGCTGCTACTGGGTACCAGTGCAAAGGAGGAGCAGCATGCTTGGGCAGGAGGCTTAAGATCCTGCCTCTGCTAGACCTGCTTTTCTCAAAGGTAAAAACATTCTTTACATTCTCAAGACTGCTCTGCTCTACGTTTATTGTCTACTTGGGTGCCTGCTGCCTGGGTACCCAGTGTCTTAGTTGCTATGCAACAGCTTGGAAGAGACACCATGACCAAGACAACTCTTAAAAAATAAAGCATTTAATTGGGGCTTGCTTACAGTTTCAGATGTTAGTCCATTAACATTAGGAAGCAAGACAGCACACAGACAGACATGGTGCTGGAGAAATTGCTGAGACGTCTACATCCTGATCTATAATCAAAGAGAAAGATAATGGGCATCTGCTTTGGAAACCTCAAGGCCCATGGTCAGTGACACACTTCCTCCAGCAAGGCCAGACCTCCTAATTCTACTAATCCTTTCAAATAGTGTCAGTCCCTGGTGACTAAGTGGTTGAAAATATGGGCCTATGGGGGCCATTTTTATTCACACCACCACACCTAGCTTTTATATTTACTTTGCAGTTACAAGGACATAGACAGGCTAAGGAAAGAAAATTTGCTGCTGTCCCTTCCCAAGTTCTTTCAGATGTTACTGTTTTCTGTGTTCTGTATTCTCTGGATAAGAGCACTAAATAAATAATAATCAAATTAAAAGACTGGTGGCAGTCAGTCCATGGAAAGAATACTGAGAAAACCCTCCATCTAATATAATAATTGTAAGATGGTTAATAAACATCACCTGTATAAAACATTTGGGTACTTAAAAAAGTGTCCAAGATAAAATGCAAAATTAATCACTCTTGTGACTTTTGAAGAGGAATGGAGGGCCTGGAGTTCTTTTTTTATGGATGACACCAGCAACTTCTAATAGATTTAAGCATGGGACTGGAAGAGGAGAAAATGACTTGTCTACTCTGGGGAACTTGTTCTACTTGTTCCTCTCTACTTGTCTACTTGTTCTACTTGTCTTCTTGTTCCTCTCTATCCTAGTTCAAACTAGGGGAACCAATATGTTCTGTGATCTAAAACTGTAGTGAGAGCTAACATGGCAGTATTTTTGACTCTATGTGTGCCTCTTTCCTGAGTTTTGTGTACAGAGAGCATTCCCTCACATCAAGGTCCTTTTGATAAAGTGCTAAGGCACTTATTAAAATGTGAACATTGTTTTCCCAACTCAAAGACTAGAAAAGGGATAAAAAGTCCAGGGAAAGAGTATTGTTTCATACCTGGATCAGAAAAAGCTTGGTAACTAAAAGAATTTGTGAGGTAATCTTAATTTGTTATATTAATCTATTTACATAGTTTGGACTCAACTTTCTTTTTTGGAGGTGGAATGTTTGGTATTTTGAGACAGGGTTTCTCTGTGTAGCATTGGAGCCTGTCCTGGAACTCACTCTGTAGACCAGGCTGGTCTTGAATTCACAGAGATCATCCACCTGGCTCTGCCTCCCAAGGTGTGCACCACCACCATCTGGCTTCAACTTCCTCTCAATAAGAAAGTTGCACAGCCCTCTTCTGAGTCAATCAACTCCCATATTCATGACTCCTACTGTGGCTGTTTGGAAAGGATCAACAGTCATGGTTGTTGAGAGCTGGTTCTTTGAGAGGATAAACAAGATATACAGGCTGTTGGCCCAGTTAACCAAAAGGAACAGAGAGGGGACCCAAACTGACATAATCACAAATGAATAAAGAAATATCACAACAGACACTGTATGGGAATACTTTAAAGTCTGTACCCCATTAAGTTGGAAAAATCTAAAGGAAATAGATGCATTTCTAGATTCACCCAAACAACCATATTTAAACCAAGAATAGATCAAGCAACCCAGAGTCTGCTGACATCTCTACACTAGTCCCGCTCACACCCACCTGGAGAGCGAGTGCCTCGGAGGCTCCTACACCTGCCTTGAGGCCCATCAGAGTATCAGAGCCAATTACACCCCCTGAAGAGAACCTTGCACCCATACACACCAGGAAAGGAAGAGACACCACCTGCACCCACTGGAAGAAGAGATGGGAAGACGACAATATAAGAACACGTCCAACAACAGGAAAACTAATATGACACCACCAGAGCCTAGGAACTCTACACCAGCAAAACTGGAACATCCCAACACAGATGAAGCAGAAGGGAGCAACCTTAAAAAGACCTTCATGCAGATGATAGAGACCCTAAGAGAGGAAATGAGAAAATCCTTCAGATAAATGGAAGAAAAGACAAACCAAATGTTGCAAGAAATCAAGGAAATACAATTAAACAGCTGAAGGAAACAGATCAAGACCTGAAAACTGAAATAGAGACAATAAAGAAAACACAACTGAGTGAATGCTGGAAATGGAAAACATGAGTAAACAATCAGGAACCACAGATGCAAGCATAACCAACAGAAAATAAGAGAAGGGAATCAGAATCTCAGACACTGAAGATTAACTAGAGGAAATAAATTCATCAGGCAAAGAAAATCTTAAGTCCAACAAATCCTTAACACAAAATATCCAAGAAATATGGGACACCATGAAAAGAACAAACCTAAGGATAATAAATATAGAAGAAAGTGAAGAAAACCAATTCAAAGGTGCAGAAAATATATTCAACAAAATCACAGAAGAAAACTTTCCCAACCTAAAGAAAGACATGCCAATGAAAGTACAAGAAGCCTACAGAACACCAAATAGAGTGGACCACAAAAGAAAGTCCCCTCATCACATAAAAATTAAAACACCAAACATACAGAATAAAGAAATAATATTAAAAGAAACAAAGGAAAAAGGCCAAGTAACATATGAAGGCAAACCTATCAGAATTACACCGAACTTCTCCATGGAAACTATGAAAGCCAGAAGGACCTGGATAGATATCCTACTAACTCTAAGAGAACACGGATGCCAGCCCAGACTACTACACCCAGCAAAGCTTTCAATCACTATAAATGGAGAAAACAAGATATTCCACGATAAAACTAGATTTAAACAATATGTAACCACTAATCCAGCCCTACAGAAAGTACGGGAAGGAAAACTCCAACCTAAGGAAATCAAATACACTCAAAAAACATAGGCAATGGATAATCATACTATACCAAATCCAAAAGAAAAAGCAGGGTAAATCCACATACAATACCACTACAAACAACAAATCAAAAACAAACAAGAATAAGCACTCAATGGTCCTTAATTTCCCTCAATATCAATGGTCTTAACTCACTTATTACAAGACAAAATCCTTCTTGTTTCCTAGTTTGTTTGGTGAAGAGGATTGTATGCTGGTAATCCTTTGCTCTGTGTCTACAATTCATATATGAGTGAGTACATACCATGTTTGTTTTTTTGTGTCTGGGTTACCTCACTCAGGATGGTTTCTTCTAGTTCCGTCGATTTGCCTGTGGATTTCAAGATTCCATTCTTTTTTCTGTTGAGTAGTACCCCATTGTATAAATGTACCACATTTTCTCTATCCATTCTTCGGTTGAGGGGCATCTAGGTTGCTTCTGGGTTCTGGCTATTACAAACAATGCTATGGACATGGTTGAACATATGTCCTTGTTGTATGGACGTGCATTATTTGGGCATATGCCCAAGAAAGGAATTGCTGGATCTTGAGGTAGACTGATTCTCATTTTTCTGAACAACTGCCATACTGATTTCCAAAGTGGTCTTACAAGTTTGCACTCCCACCAGCAATTGAGGAGTGTTCCTTTTTCTCCACATCCCCTCTTGCATAGATTGTCATTGATGTTTTTTTATTTTAGCCATTTTGGCCGGTGTAAGATAGTATCTCAGAGTTGATTTGAGTTGCATTTCTCTGATGGCCAATGATTTTGAACACTTTCTTAATGTCTTTCAGCCATTTCAGATTCCTCTGTTGAGAATTCTCTATTTAGTTCTGCACCCCACTTTTTAATTTCATTGTTTGGTGTTTTAGTGGCTAGCTTCTTCAGTTCATTGTATATTTTGGAAATCAGCCCTCTGTCAGATGTGGGTTGATGAAGAACTTTTCCCATTCTGTGGGTTGTCGTTTTGCCTTACTGACTGTGTCTTTGCCTTACAGAAGCTTCCCCAGGAATGGGAAGGGGGAACTCCTGAGATAATTGGGAGCATGAGGGTAGGGGAGAGGGAGCTTCCAGAATGAGAGGAAGAGAAGAGGAGAGGAGAGGGGGAAATGGAGGAGCAGAAATACTGAGTTGGGGGAAGAATAGAGGAGAGCAGGATAAGAGATACCATATTAGAGGGAGCATTATAGGTCTGAGTAGAGATCTGGCACTAGGGAGATTTCCAGAGACCTACAAGGATGACATGAACTGACAATATAGGCAATGGTGGAGAGGATAACCTAAATGCCCTTCCCCTATAATGAGATTGATGACTACTTTTTATGCCATCCTAGAGCCCTCATCTAGTGGCTGATGGAAGCAGAGGCAGACAACCACAGATATACACTGAACTGAACTCTGGAACTTAGTTGCAGAGAGGGAGGAATGAAGATCAAAGGGGTCGGTAACAGGCTAGTGAAACCCACAGAAATAGCTGGTGTGTACAAGGGGGGAGCACATGGACCCCAGACTGCTGTCTGGGAGGCCAGCACAGGACTGATCAAGACCCCTGAAGGTGGATGTCAATGAGGAGGCCTCTGCATTCTAGGGGGCCCTTGGTAGTGGATTAGTATTTTCCCCTAGTGTAAGAAAGGACTTTGAGAGAGCCCACGTGAAGGGATGCACTCTCGGCCTGGACACATGGAGGAGGGCCTAGGCCCAGCCCAGGATGATGTGGTGGACTTTGGGGAGTCCCCATCGAGGGCTCTAGCCTGCCTGGGGAGTAGAGGGCGGATGGGATGGGGGGAGGAGGGAGGAGAGGAGGGCAGGGAGAGAGAGAAGGGATTGACATGTGAAGGAAGCTTGTTCCTAATTTGAACTAATAAAAAATTATTTAAAAAAAAGAAGACAGAATCCATCCTTCTGCTGCATAAAAGAAACATACCTCAAATTCAAAGATAGACATTGCCTCAGAGTAAAGGGTTGAGATAAGACATTCCAATCAAATGGACCCAAGAAATGAGCTGGGGTAGCTATCCTAGTATCTAACAAGTTAGACTTCACACTAAAATCAATCAAAAGAGATGAAAAAGGTCATTTCATATTCAGCACAGGAAAAATCCATCAGGAAGAAGTCTCAATTCTAAACATCTATGGTCCAAATACAAAGGCACCAATATTCGTAAAACAAACATTATTAAAACACAAATCACACATAAGATCTCACACAGTTATAGTGGGAGACTTCAACACCCCACTCTCACCACTGGACAAGACCACCAGACAGAAACTTAACAAAGGGACAAAGGAACTAACAGAAGTTATGACCCAATTGGGATTAACAGACATCTATAGAACTTTCCATCCAAACACAAAAGAATATACCTTCTTCTCAGCATCACATGGAACCTTCTTTAAAATCGACCACATACTCAGCAAGACAGCAAACCTCAACAGGTACAAAAAAAAAAAATGGAATAACTCCCTGTGTCTTATCAAACCACCATGTTTTAAGTTAGAATTCAAAAACAACACCAATTGAAGAAAACCAACCAACTCATGGAAATTGAACAACATGCAATTGCACCACTCCTGGGTCAAGGAAGAAATAAAGAAAGAAATTAAAGACATCCTAGAATTCAATGAAAATGAAGACATAATATACCCAAACCTATGGGACACTTTGAAAGCATTACTAAGAGGAAAGTTCATAGCTCTAAGTGCTCACATGAGGAAACTAAAGAAAATTCACACCAGAGAGTTGACATCACAGCTGAAAGCTCTAGAACAAATGGAAGCAAATTCACCGGGAGGAGTAGACACCAGGAAATAATCAAACTGAGGGCTGAAATCAATAAAGTCGAAACAAAGAAAACAATTCAAAGAATCAATGGAACAAAGTGTTGGTTCTTCCAGAAGATCAACAAGATAGACAAACCTTTATCCAAACTCACCAAAAGGCAGAGATAGAACATGCAAATTAACAAAATCAGAAATGAAAAGGGGGACATAACAATGGACACTGAGGAAATCCAGAGAATCATCAGGTCATGCTTTGAAAACCTGTACTCCACAAAATTGGAATATCTAAAGGAAATGGACAATTTTCTGGACAGATATCACTTACCAAAATTGAATCAATAACAGATAAGAAACTTAAACAGACCGATAACCTCTAAGGAAATAGAAGCAGTCATCAAAAGTCTCCCAACCAAAAAAAAAGGCCTAGGGCCAGATGGCTTTGGTGCAGAATTCTACCAAAAATTCAAACAAGAGCTAATATCAATACTCCTCAAATTGTTCCACACAATGGAAGCAGAAGTTTCATTGCCAAACTTTTTATGAGGCTGTGGTACCCAAGCCACACAAAGACACAACTAAGAAAGAGAAGTACAGACTAATATCCCACATGAACATAGATGCAAAAAAAAAAAACTCAAAATAAAAACTGGCAAATCGAATCCAAGAACACATCAAAGAAATCATCCACCATGATCAAGTAGGCTTCGTCCCAGGGATACAAGGATGGTTCAACATACGAAATCCATTAATGTAATCCACCATATAAACAGACTGAAAAGAAAAAACACATGATAATCTCACTAGATGCTGAAAAAGCATTTGACAAAATCCAACATGCCTTCATGTTAAAGGTCCTACATCAAACTAAATGGAAAGAAACTCAAAGCTACTCCTGTAAAATCAGGAACAAGACAAGGCTGCCCACTGTCTCCATATCTCTTCAATGTTGTCCTTGAAGTTCTAGCTAGAGCAATAAGACAACAAAAAGTGATCAGAGGGAGACAAACTGGAAAGGAAGACGTCTACAGATGATATGTGATATGAAGAAGTCAAGTTCTCACTGTCTGCAGATGATATGATGGTCTATGTAAGTGATCCGAAAAATCTCCCAGGGAACTCCTACAGCTGATAAACACCTTCAGCAAAGTGGCAGGATACAAGATTAACTCAAAAAATCAGTAGCCCACAGACCAGAAGGCCCACCCTGAGTCTGGACACACCTCACCACTGTCTACACTCTGCCTCACATTTGTAAAAGAAGCATCACTAAAGCTCAAACTACACATAAAACCACACACACTTATAGTAGGAGACTTCAACACCCACCTTTCAATACTATACAGGACCACCAGATAGAAACTTAACAAAGAAACAAAGGATTTAACAGATGTTATAACCCAACTGGTTTTAACAGCTATCTATAGAACATTCCATACAAACACAAAAGAATATACCTTCTACTTAGCGCCACATGGCACCTTCTCTAAAATTGACCACATAGTTGGCAACAAAGCAAACCTCCACAGATACGAAAGAATTGAAATATCCCCTGTATCTTATCAGATCACCATGCTTTAAAGCTAGAATTCAACCGCAATACAAATTGTAGAAAACCTACAAACTCGTGGAAATTGAATAATGCATAATTGCACCATTCCTGGGTTGAGGAAGAAATGAAAAAAGAAACCAGAGACTTTCAAGGATGACACAAACTGACAATCTAGGCAGTGGTGGAGAGGATAACCTAAATGTCTTTCCCCTATAATGAGACGTATGACTACTTTTTATGCCATCCTAGAGCCCTCAATCAGTGGCTGATGGAAGCAGAGGCAGACAACCACAGATATACACTGAACTGAACTCTGGAACTTAGTTGCAGAGAGGGAGGAATGAAGATCAAAGGGGTCGGTAACAGGCTGGTGAAACCCACAGAAACAGCTGGTGTGTACAAGGGGGAGCACATGGACCCCAGACTGCTGTCTGGGAGGCCATCACAGGATTGATCCAGACCCCTGAACATGGATGTCAATGAGGAGGCCTCTGCACTCTAGGGAGCCCCTAGTAGTGGGTTAGTATTTTTCCCTGGTGTAAGAAGGGACTTTGAGAGCCCATCCCATGTGAAGTGATGCACTCTTGCCCTGGACACATGGGGGAGGGCCTAGGCCAGGTCCAGGATGATGTGGTGGAATTTGGGGAGCCCCCATTGAGGGCCCTACCCTGGCTGGGAATTGGAGGGTGGATTGGGTTGGGGGTAGGGAGGGGGAGGGGAAAGGGTAGGGGAGGGACAGGGTGAAGGGTTTGACATGTGAAGCAAGCTTGTTCCTAATTTGAACTAATTTTTTTTTTTTTAAAATCAGTAGCCCTACTATATATGGATGATAAATGTGCTGAGAAAGAAATCAGAGAAACGTCACCCTTTACAATTGCCACAAACAACATAAAAGACCTTGGGGTAATGCCAACCAAAGAAGTGAAAGACCTGTATCATAAGAATTTTGAGTCTTTAAAGAAAGAAATTAAAGAAGATACCAGGAAATGGAATGATCTCCCATGTTCTTGGATAGGTAGGATCAACATAGTAAAAATGGCAATCTTGCCAAAAAGCAATCTACAGATCCAATGCAATTCCCATCAAAATCCCAGCACCATTCTTCAAAGACCTTGAACAAACAATTCTCAGCTTTACATGGAAAAACAAAAGACCCAGGATAGCCAAAACAACCCTATACAATAAAAGAACTTCTGGAGGCATCACCACCCCTGATTTCCAGCTCTATTATAGAACTGTAGTCCTGAAAACAGCTTTGTATTGGCACAAAAATAGGCAGGTAGACCAATGGAATAGAGTTGAAAACCCTGATATTAACCCGCACATATATGAACACATGATTTTTGGCAAAGAAGCTAAAGCTATACAATGAAAAAAAGAAAGCATCTTCAACAAATGGTGCTGGCATAACTGGATGCAGACATGTAGAAGACTGCAGATAGATCCATGTCTATCGCCCTGCACAAAACTTAAGTCCAAATGGATCAAAGACCTCAACATAAACCCAGTCACACTGAACTTATTAGAAGAGAAAGTAGGAGATACCCTTGAACAAAAGCGCTACAGGAGACCGCTTCCTGAACATTACACCAGTAGCACAGACACTGAGATCAACAATTAATAAATGGGACCTTCTGAAACTGAGAAGCTTCTGTAAGGCAAAGGACACAGTCAACAAGACAAAACAACAGCCCACGGATTGGGAAAAGATATTCACCAACCCCACATCCAACAGAGGGCTGATCTCCAAAATATACAAAGAACTCAAGACGCTAGTGTCCAAAACACCAAATAATCCAATTAAAAAGTGGGGTACAGAACTAAATAGACAATTCTCAATAGATGAATCTAAAATGACTGAAAGACACATAAGAAAGTGTTCAACGTCCTTAGTCATCAGGGAAATGCAAATCAAAACAACTCTGATATACCATCTTACAACTGTCAGAATGGCTAAAATCAAAAACACCAATGACAGCTTATGCTGGAGAGGATGCGGAGAAAGGGGAACACTCCTCCACTGCTGGTGGGAGTGCTAACTCACACAGCCACTTTGGAAATCTATATGGTGATTCCTCTGGAAAATGTGAATTTGTCTACCACAAAATCCAGCAATTCTACTCTTAGGCATATACCCAAAAGAAGCACATTCATACAACAAGGACATCTGTTCAACGATGTTCTTTGCAGCATTATTTGAAATAGCTAGAACCTGGAAACAACCTAGATGCTCCTCAATTGAAGAATGGATGGAGAAAATGTGGTAAATTTATACAATGGACTACTACTCAACAGAAAAAAAAAAAAAACAATGAAATCTTGAAATTTGCAGGCAAATGAATGGAACTAGAAGAAACCATTCTGAGCGAGGTAACCCAATCACAAAAAGACAGGCATGGTATGTACTCACTCATATGTGGATTTTAGACATAGAGCAAAGGATTGCCAGCCTGCAGCCCAGGCTGCCAGAGAGGCTGGTAAATAAGGGGAACCCTAAGAGACATACATGGTCCCCTGGAGAAGGTGAAAGGGACAAGATCTCCTGAGCAAATTGGAAGCATGGGGGGAGGGGAGAGGAAACTAGGAGAATGGGAAGGGGAGAAGAGGAGGGGTGAGGAGGACCTGATGGGACAGAGAGGTTGAGTTGGGGGAAGAACAGAAGAGAGCAAGATAGGAGATAATATAATAGAGAGAAACATTATAGGTTTAAAGAGAAATCAGGCACTAGGGAAATATCTGGAGAGCTACAAAAATGATACCAGCTAACAATCTAAGCAACAGAGGAGAGGCTACCTTAAATGCCCTCTCCTGATAATGAGATTGATGACTAATTCATATGCCATAGTAGAGCCTTCATCCAGCAGCTGGTGGAAGTAGAAGCTGACACCCACAGCTAAACCTTGAACTGAACTGAAATCCAGTTGCAGGGAAGGAGGACTGATGAGCAAAGGAGCCCATACCGGGCTGGTGAAACCCACAGAAACAGCTGACCTGAACGAGGGAGACATCTTGGACTGGTAGCTGGGAAACCAGACCACCTGAATGTGGGTGTCAGAGAGGAGACCTTGGAAATCTATGGGGCCTCTTGTAGTGGATCAGTACTTATCCCCAGCATAGGAATGGACTTTTGGAGCCCATCCCACATGGAGGGATACTCCCTGAGCCTAGACACAAGGGGATTGGCTAGGCCCTATCCCAAAGAATATGATAGACTTTGAACCCCCCCCATGGAAGGCCTCACCCTCCCTGGGGAGCAGAAAGTGTATGGGATAAGTAGGGTGTTAGTTGGGGGAGGGAGCAGGGGAGGAGGAGAGGAAGAAGGACCTTGTTGATATGTAAAATAATTTTCTTTCTAATAAATAAATAAAGAAAAAAGAAAGCAACTGAACAAGCCATGAAGAGCAAGTCAGTAAGCAGAACTCCTCCATGGCCTCTGCATCAGCTCCTGCCTCAAGGTTCCTTTCCGGTTTGAGTTCCTATCCTGGCTTCCTTCAGTGATAGAGTATGATATAGAAGTCTGAGCCAAATAAACCCAGTCCTCTCCAACTTGCCTTTTGGCCATGGTGCTTTGTCACAGCTATGGAAAACCTAACTAGGAGACAGTGATCATATTATTTCCCAGAGAAGGAGTTTAAACAAACAAAAATGCACTGTCATCTGTCTGGGTGACTCCCCTTTGATCACCCCATCGTTCCCCATGAGTGACACCAGGAGGGAAGGGACTGCCAGGAGGTAAAGTAGCATCCTCAGAGACATGGGGGAACTCAGAACGTGAGAGGAACATCTAGGTGTCCAGACTGGTTGGAAATGAGGTGTGTTAGTTCGCTTTGTGTTGCTGTGATAAACACCATGACCAGAGCCTTGTGGGGAGGAGAGGGTCCCTTTTGTCTTACAGTTACAGTCCTATGAGCAACGTGGGGAGGAGAGGGTCCCTTTTGTCTTACAGTTACAGTCCTATGAAGGGAAGTCATAGCAGGAACTGAAATAGAGGCCATGGATTACTGACTTGTTCCCAAGGCTTGTTCAACCTACATTTTTATTTTATTTTTATTTTTTTAAAGATTTTATTTTTTATGTATACAGGCTTGTGCCTTCATGCCAGCAGAGGGCACCAGATCTCATTACAGATGGTTGTGAGCCACCATGTGGTTGCTGGGAATTGAACTCAGGACCTCTAGAAGAACAGCTAGTGCTCTTAACCGCTGAGCCATCTCTCCAGCCCCTCAACCTGCATTTTAAAAATCCAATTTAAGTACACCTGCTCAGGGATGGCATTACAGTGGGCCGAACCTTTCCACATCCATTATAAATCAAAAAAATGTCTACAGGCTGTAGAGGTCTCTGAAAGCACCATGACCCGCAGAGTAATGAGGTGTAGGGGATGCTGTAGCCATGCCTGCTTAGGGGCTGTCTCCTCACAAAGCCAGAGTTCTAGGAGACAGGAAGATGGGCCAGGAAGGATATCTAGTGGGTGAGGTCAGAGGTTGAGAAAAGCCTTAGTGGGAACAGCTGGGAAATTCCAAAGTGAAGACCCAGGGACTAGATGAAACCGTCAGGGAAGGTATCCCCTAGCCTTACATACACCCCAAAGACTCTGAGTGTGAGCAGGGATCTGAAGACAGTGAGGGGTGAGAATCTAAGGAGAGAGTTCCATACAGAACAACTGACAGGACCAGAGGCATTGAGGGGATAGAGGCCATGCCAGACTTCATCCCAGGAAGAAGCACACACATGCACACACACACACACACACACACACACACACACACACACACACACACACACACACACACACACAGGCACACGCACACAACACACACACACACACAGGCATGCACGCACACACACACACACACACAGGCACGCACGCGCACACACACACACAGACACACACACACAGGCACGCACGAACACACACATACACGCACGCACGCACGCACACACGCACACGCACCACCCAAAGCAGAGTGGTGAAAACACCTGCTTAACACTGCAGCCCATCTTTCTAATACACAAAGGCTGTTGTAGTCTCAGTTAGGGTTTCTATTGCTGTGAAGAGAAACCACGAGCACAGCAACTCTTAGGAAGGAAAAGCACCTAACTGGGGTGGCTAACATTTTCAGAGATTGAGTCCATTGTCAGCATGGAGCACTGTGGTGGCACGGCATGGAGCTGGAGAAGCAGCTGAGAGTCCTACATCTTGACTTGAGGGCAACAGGAGGTGGCCTGAGATATTGGACATGGTTTGAGCACATAGGAGACCTTCCCAAAGCCCACGCCCACCGCGACACACTTTCTCCAACAAGGCCACATCTACTCCAACAAAGCCACACCTAGTGGTGCCGCTCCCTGTGAGCTTATGGGGCCGGCTCCTCTGGAACTGCCACAGTGGGTTTCTCTTTTCTCACCGTTACTCTCACTTCTAACATTGTGGAGCTCTCCCACTGCTGCCCGGGTCCTTACTAAATCAATGCCACCTCATGTTGCCCAAGGGAAGAACACGCTTCTATTTTCCACAGTCAGCTGAGATGAGTATGCTTTTTACTGGAAAAAAAAAAAAAGGAAAATTCTAGGCTACAGCCAAGAAATTGCACGTTATGTAAAAAGCACTCATCCAAGTAAGCCAGGACCTGCGCACAGTGGGACAAGCAATATATCGTAAAACCTGGCTGTTCCAGAACGTCACCAGGGACAGAACGTCACCAGGGAGAACACACTACAAGCCTAACTCCCAAACAGTGATCAAGAGACAGCTGTGCAGTTCCATGTGCTCTGAGAATGACTGCCTGTGACCTCTGGGTGCCAGATGGGATGAATTCCAATTCCTCCTTGCATACACATCCTATGTTGGGGTCTGAACATTCAGTGCCGTGATGGCTAAAGTAACTCCATTTTATGCAAGGCTTGTGTCTTGGTACTCACTCTCTATTTGTCGCTGACTCCAATCCCTGGAAGATAAGTTTCCAGTGACCCTGTCACGGCGACTCCTCACACCCAAAAATGGACAACTGTGACCACCTGCTTGTTATGACTAAATGATTTTCTGGCTTCTGTAACTTACAGACACCCAAATACAGACACCCAAAAATTGTTTTAGATCACCTTGACCGCTTAGCTTGGCAGAAAAGACTATTTGTTGCTTGCTTGAGTAGATACTGAAAGGATTCTGGTTTTCGCCTATAAAATTCTCCCTCACCCCACTTCTCACGACAATCTCAAGTTTGACTTGGAGGCTTTTGTCCTGCTAGCAGCTAATGAGTAAATGTTTTAATTATAATTAGACTGAGACTGTGTTTTTTTTTTTTCCCAGGTGCCACACACTCCAGAACAGTGTGGGCCACGGAGCAGACAAACAGCAAAGGTCAGATCCCCACCGGAATGCATCCTAGAGGGCAACGCAAAAGGAGACTATCTTCAGCACAGACCCTTGGGGTTCTCCCCACCAGCATGGCCTGGGGAAGACCCTGTGGGACTCAGGCAGGGTCTGGCTGAGGAGAGCGGGGTATTTCATTAGAGAGGTAGCTGGTTGGAAGGAAGCCCGGCTCCAGACCTCTGTTCCATACTCAGCTCCAGGTGACCAGGGAGAGCTTGTCTCCAGGGCTAGAATGTGACCTCCTGTCAGAGCTGACAGGGAACAAGGCGTTACTGACTGTCGAGTCCCTTAGAGTGAGGAACGAGCTGTGCACCGCCATGACAGCTGCAGTTACATAGGTCACCTGAACAACTCCCTCCCCTGAGGCTGGTGCACAGGTGCCAGGACATAAGCCAACTCTCCTGATGGGTTTAGGAGACTTCACCGGAATGGCAGGTCCCCACAGGGAAGGACAGAAGGCACTGCAGTTCTCCAGGCAGCTCCTTGTCCTCAGGGGTCTAGCCTGGGGAATTCTCTCCTGCAGGTAAACTGTAACAGATGCACACTCATACAACGAGGACATCTGTTCAACTATGTTCATAGGAACATTATTTGTAATAGCCAGAACCTGGAAGCAACCTAGATGCCCCTCAACTGAAGACTGGATAGAGAAAATGTGGTACATTTACACAATGGAGTACTACTCAGCAGAAAAAAACCAATGGAATCTTGAAACTCGCAGGCAAATGGAGTGCGGTAACCCAGTCACAAAAAGACAAACATGGTATGCACTCACTCATATATGGATTTTAGACATAGAGCAAAGGATTACCAGCCCACAATCCACACCTCCAGAGAAGCTAGGAAACAAGGAGGACCCTAAGAGAGACCTACATGGTTCCCCAGAGAATGGAAAGAGACAAGATCTCCTGAACAAATTGGGAGCATGAGGGGAGGGGAGAGGGAGCTAGGAGAATGAGAAGGGGAGAAGAGGAGGGGTGAGGAGCACATGAGGGAGCAGAAAGTTTGAGTTGGGGGAAGAATAGAGGAGAGAATGATAAGAGGTAGCATAATACAGGGAGTCATTATAGGTTTACAAAGAAATCAGGCACTAGGGAAATGTCTGGAGATCTACAACGATGACACCAACTGGCGATCTAAGCAACAGAGAAGAGGCTACCTTAAATGCCCTCCCCTGATAATGAGATTGATGCCTGATTTATATGCCACCCTATAGCTAGTGGAAGCAGAAGCAGACACCCACAGATAAACACTGAACTGAACTGAAATCCTAGTTGCAGAGAAGGAGGAGTGATGAGCAAAGGGGTCCATACCAGGCTGGTGAAACCCACAGAAAAAGCTGATCTGAACAAGGGAGAACTCTGGATTCCCAGACTGACAGCTGGGAAACCAGCATGGGACTGAGCCAGACCCCCTAAATGTGGGTGTCAGTGAGGAGACCTTGGAAATCTATGGAGCCTTTTTTAGTAGATCAGTACTTATCCCTAGCATAGAAATAGACTTTGGGAGCCCATTCCACATACAGGGATACTCCCTCACCCTAGACACGCAGGGGTGGGCCTAGGCCCTATCCCAAAGGATATGACAGACTCTGAAGACCCCCATGGAAGACCTCACCCTCCCTGGGGAGCAGAAAGGATATGGGAAAGGTACAGTGTTAGTTGGGGGGGCAGGGGAGGAGGGGAGGGGGAGGGAAATTCAACTGACATGTAAAATAATCTTGTTTCTAATTTAAATTAAAAATGGAGAGAAAAAGATGGAAAGAGAGAACCAACTCCTGCAAGTTACCATCTGAAGTCATCACACTGTGGTGCACACCCACACTCCTTCACACACACACACACACACACACACACACACACACACACACACACTCACCACACACACACTCCTTCACACCCACACTCCTTCACACACACACGCACACACATGCACACACACTCACGTATACACAGAACAATGAAAACTCGCATGTGCACACATAAAGCATGTATAAGAGAGCATTTTAGGAAGAAGGGATTAGCAGGAGTGGGAGGTATTGAGAGAGTGATAGGCTTGTATATGACCAAAATACCTTTACCCGTGTGTGCACACCTGTATGTGCATGGAATTGTCAAATAATGAATTTTAAATATTTTGTAAAGTAAGTGAACCCATTCTCTTCACTCTTTGGAGAAAATGAAAAAATACTTAGAACACAAAATGGCCTCCCCTGACCCTTCCTTTAAAACACTGAAAAAGAAAATAAGAACAGAGAACTGCTCTACCTCCCAAAGGCTTTCTGAGAAGCAAAAGGACACAACAAGCATTTTTAAAGATCTTCAAATGTGAAAAATTAATTTGCTTTTAAATTCCAGAAGAATTTTTATAAAAATGTAAAGTTGGTTTTGTGAATGAGTATCAACATTCACGCTTTAGTCAAATTTACTTAGTAGGTGTACAGGTTAATTTTACATCCTCTTCACACAGGCTAGACTTATGTGAGACCATGCCTCCATAAGATGGGGCCATAGGCAAGCCTGAAGAGCATTTTCCTTATTTCTTTCTTTCTTTATTATTTTTATATATTGGAATTACAAACAAAATTGAATTACATGAAGATCCCAGTTCCCTTCTCCCTCCCTTCCTCCTCTACCACCCCCCAACTAAAATCCTACCTGTCATATGTCCTTTCTTCTAATCTACACCTGACTCAAAATTTCTGCTTCCTCATGACATCTGCATCCTTCCTTCTCTTCCCTTCTCACTCTCGTAGCTCCCTCCCCCCTCTTCCCATGCTCTCAATTTGCTCAGGGGATGGTGACCCTTTCCCCTTCTCCAGGGGACAAAGTTTGTCTCTTTTAGGGTCTTCTTTGTTTACTAGCTTCTCTGGCAGTGTGGATTGTAGGCTGGTAATCCTTTACTCTATGTCTAAAATCCACATATGAGTGAGTACATATCATGTTTGTCTTTTTGTGATTGGGTTACCTCGCTCAGAATGGTTTCTTCGAGTTCCATCCATTTTCCTGCAAATTTCAAGGTTCCATTGCCTTTTTTCTGCTGAGTAGCACTCCATTGTATAAATGTACCACACTTTCTCTATCCATTCTTCAGTTGAGGGGCATCTAGGTTGCTTCCAGTTTCAGGCTATTACAAATAATGCTGCTATGAACATGGTTGAACAGATAACCTTATTGTATGAATGTCTGAAGAGCATTTTCTTAATTGGTGATTAATGGGGGGGGGACCAAGTCCCTGAGCTCATAGTCTTAGGTTCTATAAGAAAGCAGATGGATATAACTATAAGGCCAGTAAGCCACACCCCTCCATGGCCTCAGCATCTGCTCCTGCCTCCCGGTTCCTGCCCTGTTTGAGTTCCTGCCCTGACTTCCTTCAATGAAATGGAAGTGTAAGCGAAATAAACTGTTTCCTCACCCAAATACCTTTTGATCATGGTTTTTCATCGCAGCAATAGTCAACCTAAGGAGTAAGTTTATGCATTAAAACTGAATAGAAGGCCGGGCTTTGGTGGCGCACGCCTTTATCCCAGCGCTCAGGAGGCAGAGGCAGGTGGATCTCTGTGAGTTCGAGACCAGCCTGGTCTACAAGAGCTAGTTCCAGGACAGCCTCCAAAGCCACAGAAAAACCCTGTCTTGAAAAAAAAAACAAAAAATAAAAACTGAATAGAAACAATAACACATTTGCAAGTCATATATACGATACGGATTTTGTGTTCAGAATAAATAACAGGACAACAGTGATCCCTAGTCACAAGGGAAGCGCAAATTAAAACTATTGTGAGACACCAGCTCACCCCAGGTAGAATGGCTCTCATCCAAATAACTGGCAACACAGATTGCAGAGGATGTGGAGAAGAGGATCACTTGTTCACTGTTGGTGGGCGTGCAAATTACTAGAGTCGCTATATAAAGCTTGTGGAAGTCCCTCAAATCATTAGAAATGCCATGTGACTCAGTGATTTCACTGGGCATATCCCCAGAGATCCTGTACCCTACCATAGAGATATTTGCACCCCCGTGATTACTGCTGCTCTATTCAGTATAGCAAGGAGATGGAGCCCCTCACTCTAGATGCCCATCAACAGATGACTGCACAATGCAAGTCTAGTGCATAGAGCAGGAGAAATAGTCCTCTCTGGAGAAAAACGAAATCACAAAATTGACAGGGAAGTGGATGAACTTAGAATATATAATGTCACATGAGCTCACCCAATCTCGGGGGAGAGGGAGAATGTTCTTTCTTGTATGTGGATCCAAGCCTGTAGTGTATGCATGCACATATGTGATTAAATATTTGGAGGTACAACAGTAAGCAAGGAGAACATGAAAGGGTAATTTTAGAGAGACAAAATGCTCCCTAATGAGTTCCCATACATGCTATGCTTTGAGTGGGTCCTCTGAATGCTCTCTCAACATGTAAAAAAGTTTTAATGTAAAACAGGTCCTTAGCCAGCAAATTCCACATGTGACTATGCTGGCTGGGAGGCCCAAATGTGAAGGCGTGGTCTTCATTGTTTAATGTCCCTGTGCATTGCAGTTCTGGTAAGTACTACCACCTTGGGGTGCATTGCTATTTAAATAAGAATTCCAGCTATAAAAGTTATAGAGAGTGGAGAAACATGCTTAAATCATCATAACTGGGGATTTTTGAGAACTCCTGGGAATGCCGACTTGCTGACCCTGAACCTCAAACATGAACACACCAGGAATTAACAACACTGAGAACTGCATGCTTTGGTTTGGTTTTCATTTTACCTGATAATTCTAAACAGTGGTGTTGTTAATGGATGGATGTAGTTTGCTCTAAAATTTAAAAGCTGGAACAAAACTATTTTAGAGTGAGAAATGGACTTGGATACTCCTGCCCCAGAACAAGACGTACTTTACACGGGATAGTCTTCATGGTGATGCTATGCAGATCAAAATGGCAGTTGTTATAAAACCTCAGCTAGTATAGTCTCATCTCAGCAAAAATCTAGCTAGATCCTCAAAAGCATCTATCTACACACGGGGACCTCTGCTGGGAAACTTGCCGCTTAGCTCCAGACAGCTTGGCTACCATCCTTGTGGCAGCCCAGACATGAGCTGCAGGTCTCCTCATGAACACCAGGGGGCGGCAATACACCACATATCAACAGAGAAAACTCGACCTGAGGCGTGATGCTGTCTTGCAACCTAAGCTCCAGAACAGTTCCAACAGAGCTGGAGCTCCCTCACATAGTCATTTCCTGTGTCTCTGAGAAGCCCACTCTGCAAGGAGACCCTTTGTAGTTCCCGCCCCCCCCCACACACCTCATCTATAAGGAAAGATGGGAAGATCACAGGTAAAACACTAAGAAGAAAGGCATCCAGAAAGGTCAAAGAGGGCATGGAGAAACCCGAATCAAATTCAGACAGCACAGGAGGATGGGGGTGAGGGGTGTCTCCCTGGTGCCCTCCATAGGAAGTCGGAGCACACAGTCCTGTTTCTAGGACACACAGGTCACCTTTTCTTGCACACCAGGATATACAACCCCTGAGATAACTCGTATCCCTGGATCAGACTCCTGTCTGGTGACACCAGTGATAATGGATCTGGATCCTCCACAGTCATCGCTCAGCTAGACCTTTTCCAACCACTAGAGATAACTCCCACCTTCCCAGAGCTTTGGAAACACAGGGCAGACTGGGCTCTGCTGGGTTTCTGTGTCACAAGGAAATACACTCTTGGCTACAGAAATGCAGGGACTCCCTCTGGTGCTAACAGACAAGGCCAGGACACAGCAGAGGGCAGCCCTGGGGTGAGCTGCTATTCTCTCAGGACACAGGACACTTCTCAGCCTTGGGGCACAAAGAGGTTCTAGAACACTGAACCAGAAAGGAATAAAAGGATGGGAGGCAGAACTGGCACACAGACTCCACCCCCAGCCCATGTGACTGCAGGAGGTGCCCTCCTCTGGGAGGAGGCTCAGGTCTGGGAAGAAACCCAGAGCAGACACCAGAGCAGCCAGGCTTGACAGCAGCCTGAGAGGCAAACATCTCCAGAGAAAGAGTCTAGCAGGCATCAGAGACTATGGAGCTCACCTTAGCACCTCTCTCCTGGAGGGGACTCCTGCTTGCAGGTGAGGAGACATTCCTTGGGTGGAGAGCAAGGGAGCTCAGAGACTGGGTGGGGTCTTTGGAAGAGGGAAAGGGTCTGAGAAAGGCCATCTGGCTTCTGCTTGATGCCTGAGAGCAACAGGAAGCTCAAAGTGAATGCAAATTGGAAGGCGGGAAAGGAAAAGTCAGTTGTTCCCCCTTGTAAGTTTATCAGCACTGGCCACTGTACCCTGAAGACTGACATTCACAACTCTGTGACTCTCCAAGTAAAACTAAACTGGGGCCAGTAAACAGCAACATGACATATGACCCTGAGAAACCTGCAAATAAACCCCAGGCTCTGGGACACTGATTATCTCACAGGTATCTGAACCTGTTCCTGGCTGTGGGGTTTAAACCAACATCAAACTAGTTCTCCTCACACAGTCCTAGTGCTACTGGGCACGAGGACAGAGCAGCAAGGACACCTAGAAGGTGCCCTCAGGGGTTGACAAGCACATAAGAAGAAACAGGGCAGGGAAAGGGTAGAAAATGAAGGCACAGAGTCTGTATAGGAGGAGGTCAGAGAAGACATGCCTGCACTGCCAAGATTCTGAGCAGGGATCTGAGGGAGTGAGGGGTGAGCTGTGTAGACACCCAAGAAGACACTGTCATTCAGGGGACAGATTCAGGAGTTCTGAGGAATGGAGGTGATGCTGCTGACCTCCGCCAAACAGGACACACACACACACACACACACACACACACACACACACACACCCCAAGGCTGATAGTTGAGGGCACTCAGGTTTCAAATTTCTACCACATACAAAGGTCCTAACCTTGATAGATTTTTCTCTCTCCCCTCTTAGCCTCACTTTTAACCTACTGGAACTCTCCCGCCACTGCCCAAGTCACTCTTGAAGCAGTTCCGCCTGACGTTGCAGAAGGGGCAAACGTCCTTCTACAGGTCCACAATCTGACAGAGAAATCCCTCGTCTTTTACTGGTACAAGGGGAAGGTTGAGAATCCGAGTAATGAAATAACACGATTTGTAGTATCCACTAGTACAACTATACTAGGGCCTGCACACAGTGGCAGAGAGACAATATACCACAATGGATCCCTGCTCTTCCAGAATGTCACTCAGAATGACACTGGAACCTACTTGCTACATATGATCTTGGAAAACTTTGATAATGAAAAAGCATCCGTGCAGTTCCATGTACACCGTAAGTAATTCTCTGTAACCTCTGAGTCATGGGTGGAGGTAATCCTGCTTCACACATAGGGTTGTCAGTCCTGGATGACTCAGTATTATTGTCCCCAAATGGTGGTTTAAGCGTTTAGTGAAGGACACAGGGTGGAGAAATGAATCAGGAATTCTCACTGGAATCCACCCTCGAAGAAGACAGTTTGGTTCCTGAGCCCAAGCATAACAGACTCTGCCCAGGGTCTTAGATGCTCATTGTGAACACAGCCTTAAAAAAGACCCTTCAGGACTCAGGCAGGGCCTGGCTGAGAAAACAATCCAGTTCTCACAGAGAAATGAGAACCCAAAGATTTGCTCCAGACCTCCATCCCAGGCTGGACCAGGAATGCTGGGAAGCTTGTAGACTGGGTTGGAGTTTGACCTCCCTTTGGAGCTGACTGGGGACAATAATTGATTATAGGCTGGTGACCTGCGGACTGTCAGCCTATGAGAGCCATGTCTGAGGTAGGTCACCCAGGCATCTCCTCTGAGACTCAGAGTGCTCACCCTAGGTAGGGAGGTGTGACAGGCAGTCGGCCAGCTGATCTGATGGTCTTCTGAGACCTCACAGGAAGGTCAAGAGCTCTAAAGAGGTAGGAGGAAAAGCTGTATACAGGGCAGCCCCTCGGCCTCCAGGGGTCCAACCCAGGGATTATTTCATGAGGCAAATGGTAACACATACTGCTTAGCCAAAGGTCAGGTCATTGTTCACATTTAAGGTTAACTTCCAGGCATGGCAATGATCAGTTACCAAGTGTCCCATTTTACAGAATCTGAAATACAGTCACTGAGTCTGGGCCACATAGGCCATGGGTGGCGCAAGCTATCCGTCCACAGCCACATTGCCAGCCTCCCACTGTGGAGACCTTAGTAGGCGTCCTTCAGGCTTCTAGATCATTTCATAGACTCCGGATTCTTTTACGGTTGTCTTATACATGTCAATCAACATCCAACACCTGACAAAAAATGGTCCACCTATGGTCCCGACAGAAGGCCAGCCAGATGGTGATCTTTGTGAGATCTCTGACAGGCTGTCAGGTTTCTCAGGGAAGCTCAATGGAAAGACTAATCATGACGTATGTGTAGGACAGCCCTGAACAGCAAAGGCTTGGAGGGACTTGGTCTACACTGAGCAGTGGAGGTCACTGCAGCTGGGAGGACTCTCGCATTGTGTGTCAAGGCTGCAATGGGTCGGTGAGGACCAGGAGGTGAAATGAGGTCCCTGATTCCAAGGCTTGAGTCTGTCCATCCCCAAACACTGCAGCCCAACTCACTCATGAGAAAGCCCTTGCTTCTCCCATGCACAGCTCAGGAGGCCCCATTATCTCAGAGCACTCAGCGACTCCATCTGCATGTAAATTGTTTCCTACATGATTCTTTAAGGATCCGGGTAGGCGGGGTGATAAGAGACTGTCTCTGGTTGGGAGAGGCCCATTCAAGAATCAGAGGTACCAGACAGGGCAATCTTCTCTCTGTTGTTTGCACAGAACCACTATCCAAGCCCAGAATCACAACCAACAATTCCAATCCCATGGAGGGTGAGGACTCGGTAGCATTAACGTGTGAGCCCAAGACTCAGAAGACAACCTACTTGTGGAGGATAAATAACCAAAGCCTCTCAGAAGATGACAGGCTGAAGCTGTCTGAGGACAACACAACTCTCACTTTATTCACTGTTGTGAGAACGGACACAGGACCCTATGAGTGTGAAACCCGGAATCTAGTGAGCGACTCCCGAAGTGACCCCTTCACTCTGAACATTACCTGTGAGTATTGTCTGTTTCATCCTGGCTACAATTGCATAAATACAGACGGCTAGAGCTAGGACACTCAGTCCCCTTGGATTCGTGACACAGACCCACCACACACATACCTAGGCTGCCCAGGGTATCCTGGTCTACCCAAGCACACATAGCTAGGCCCAGCATTGAGCTAGAATGGGACAGAGGGACTTCTGCCTAGAGAGGCTCAGGGTGATGGAGACGGGTGGCATCTCAGACTCAGGCTCAGTGCACACATGATGTACAGTGGGGCTGTTTGTGTGCTGTGATTAGCATGGATCAAGCCTTGTGCATGCTGCGTGAATATTCTTCTTCTAATCTGCACCCCAGCTCTGAATAGTAGCTGTTGATCTGAGGTTATAGCACGGATAAAGAGATGGCATGGCCTTCTGCAGACCAGGATTTCCTCTTCCCTCTGATGACATCACATGTGGCTTTCTTCTGTTTGCTCCAGATGGTCCAGATGTCCCCATCATCTCCCCCTCAAATACTCATTTCCAGACAAGGACAAACCTCAGCCTCTCCTGTCACACAGCCTCTAACCCACCTGCACAGTACTCTTGGTCTGTCAATGGAGAGCTCCGGGCATCCTCCCAAGAGCTCTTTATCCTCAACATCTCTACTAATAATAGTGGATCCTATACCTGCCTCGTCTATAACTCTGTCACTGGCCTCAATAGGACCACAGTCAAGAACATTACAGTCCTTGGTAAGTGGATCTCTGTAATATCAGCACCAGGTTTGGAAGGGAGTCTTTTGACTTTCTGGGGAGATGCAAAGGGATTTAATTTCCAGCCCTTGTCTATGGGAAGAAACAAAACTCAATCTTTCCCCACTTCCCCCCAACCCCCGAGCTTCCTGCTCCATCCCCGTGTCTATTGGTATTCTGCTTCTCTGACCTCTCCTGGCTGATAGGGATGGAGCTTGGAAGGTGAGGAGGAGGGTTCTCCCAGCCTTGGAAAGCCTCAGGTTGTGTGAGGGACCTCCCAGGGGAGGGACAGTCTTCATTACAGAAAGATCCCTTTCTGTCACTAGCACAAACCTTCCTGTCCTCCCCATTTTCTTCTTATGCTCTCCGTGTCCTAGAAGACACACCCAGGGCTTTCAACTGTGCTCACATTCTTTTTCTCCAAATGTGAGGAGAAAACTCTGCCCAGATGGGGAGAGCAGCAGGTCAGAGTTCTGCTGCCAACACTGCTACTGTCTCATGGGTGTCTGGCTCCGTGGGACAGGAAGAGTGGCTGGAGAAGGTGCCTGGGAGCCCTGCTCTGAGTCTGGGTGAACCATGTCACTGACTATTTGATGATGCTTACTCTTCTCAAGGTTTAAAAAACAAATGTCAGACATCTGTTGCTGACTATAGGCTGTTCTAAGTAGACTGCGAGCCCTGGACTTGCTGTGGATGTGAACCAGTCCGGCTGATGTGGACACCCCGTCTCTGCAACAGAGTCTGCCAACAGCCCCTGGTGGATTCCCCAAATTGCCTAAATTCCCATTTTTGCTTTTGACTAGCATTTCAACCTTCTTGGGTCCCTAACTTCATCCCAAAGTCAGCAGGAAGTAGCATGGGAAGAATACATCGCCCATTTTCCCTGGTTAAAATGCTAGGTCAGAAGGAACTCCCGTGCATGGGGATGCCAATATCTCTCACTCCCTAATGGGGGCGCTAGAGATACAGCAATTCCATGATTGGAATTTCCAAAAAAAAATTGGGGGAATAAAGGGACCAGCTCCCCATTTCGGCAGCCATAACAGCTGAACATGTGCTTGTCTGACCTTGCCTTGGTCACTAAGAGGTTAGATGCCTGCCTCGTGGCAAGGAACCAATCAGAAGTTAGCTGGTGGTGCTATGTTTTACGGCTCTGGGTGTGCTTTACGGACAAGTGCACAGCAATGACGCAAAGAGCATAGCAACCACCCTGGGGGGGGGGGCTATGGGCCATAACAACACAGGGCAAGCCCTCCAAGCCTGGAGACACACCAATCGTGAGCCTGTGTGTACCCCTGGACACTCCCCTTACGCTGCCCTATAAGATTTCTATGCAGACTCTTCGAGCTGTCTTTGCTAGCCATCCGCCATGGCGGGTGGGTGAAAGACCCAAGTTAACATGGGGTTAGGTCGTTAAACAACTTTAATAAAGCCTCAAGCAGTTTTCATAAAAAAAAAACCAAAAAACAAAAAACAAATGTCGGCTGAGAGTGGTTGAGCACACCTTTAATGCCAGCACTAAGGAGGGAGCGAGGCAGGTAGATAGTATGAGTTCAAGGCCAGCCTGGTCTACATAGCAAGTTCCAGGTCTGTCAAAGCTACAAGTGAGACCCTGCCTCAAAAAAAAAATCAAGCAAAAAAGCAAAGTAAAATAAAATGTCAGTGATGAACCTCAAGAGTCCTTGAATTCAGAGATGGGAAAGTGGAAAGAGGAACTACAGGTTAGCCGGCTCTGAACTGTCTTGGCTCTGAAAGTCCATGTGAGCTCTGAGCACCAGCACCTGAGGTAATCACTGAGAACGGTGGAGTACACTGGTTTGGAGAACAGACACCCCTCTGTGGAGTCTCCATGTAGAGGAGTGCACAAGGAAAGAGCCAGGAGATCTCTATGGTAAGATCTAAGGATGGTGGACCTCTAGTTATAGCAGTCGGGAGGCTGAGGCAGGTAATTCTCTTTGAGTTCTCCTTAAGACAGTGTGAACAACATGGCAAGAACTAGGGTAGCCTGTATGATACACTGAGACCTGCCCTAAAAAAAAAAAAAATAGTATCAAGGATTAAAGTGACAAGCTGTTATCAATGCTGTGGCAATTCACTACTTTTCTGTGGTGTTTAATCCATATCCATGGGGCATAAAAGAAAATATTTGTTCAAGCTGAAATTATTTAGTTTGGGATTTCTTCCAGTCCTGATGTCTAGGATTTAAATCCTCTAAGATGAGCTGAGCTATCTTCACATCTTAACCCCATGATATATTATTTAATAAAAAAGAAATAGAAGGCCATTTTATAATGGAGGAACTTGACTGTTCACACTCACAGAAAGTGTCAGACAAGAATTTGCACAAAAAAAAAATCAATGGGAAAAAACATACCCCCAGGAGATTTCTGACCAAGAGGCTCTGAGTGTTTAATCTACACACATACCTCGAGTCAGGGGTCACTGTGGGTGATCTGGGTAAGGGAAGATTCAGCTCTCTCCTTACAGACCATATCTTAAACCCAAACATGTGATCTTGCAGAGGGCCCTGTGAGCTGGCTGAGATATTTGAGGGTGAAGGACTCTCATTCTGTCCCCTCCACTGTTTATCCACAGAGGCAGTGACTCTGCCCATCATCCAAGTCATCAACACCACAGTCAAAGAACTGGAATCTGTGAACCTGACCTGCTCTTCAGAAGACACAGGGATCTCCATCCGTTGGCTCTTCAATGGCCAGAGTCTGGCCCTCAAGGGCAGGATGAAGCTGTCCAACAACAACAGCACCCTCAGCATAGACCCTGTCAGGAGAGAGGATTCTGGGGAGTATCAGTGTGAGGTCTCCAATCCAGTCAGTACCAAGAGGAGTAACCCCATCCAGCTGGACATAATAGGTGAGTGCCCTCTCCTCCCTTAATACTCCATAGTGTTGGGGTGGGGCAATTTCTTTATCAACAAAATGGGCAAAAGTCACAAGGAGAAAAACAGAGCTCAAGATACAAATACAGTCAGCTTGGTGATGGCTGGACGTTCATTTCATGATAAAACACCAAGCAAGCTGAGCATGTGCTGCACGCCTCTAACCCAGCAAACCAGGGCAGAGACAGCTGGATCTCTGTGAGTTCCCAATCACCCTGATCACTGTAGTGAGCTCCAGATTATCCAGGGCTGTACAGTGAACCCTGTCTATGAGAGAGAGAGAGAGAGACAGAGACAGAGACAGAGACAGAGACAGAGACAGAGACAGAGACAGAGACACAGAGACACAGAGACACAGAGAGAGCAAGAAGCAGGCAGAATAGGATGACAAGGACAGCCCAGGTAAACTTGAGACAGCCTGTCCATAACAACAACAATAGATGTCAATGTAGCCAATAGAAACACACAGTGATTCAGAGTTTAGGGTCTGAGTCAAACACACAGTCAACTCTCAGAATCTAGTCAAATATTCACGTTACTCTACACACCTTCACAAACATTCAAATCCTCTTTAGATTATTTCCAACACCTAATAAGAATACTGCGTAGGCACTAGTGTTAACGTGTTAAATAAGGGAGAAATACATTACTCACTGTATACATGTTTTTTTCCAAGTAGTTTGTTTCCAAGGTTATTTGGATCCATAAATAAAAAGTCCATGCATAGAAAGGACCTGCATTGAGTCCTTACTACATTTGCTTATTTATTCACTCTCTGTGTATGTTCCATGCCCATGTGAAGGTCAGAGGACCATTTGTGGGAGCCAGTTCTCTTGGGACTGGGGATTGAACTCGGGTGGCTGAGCAAGACCTATATCTGCTAAGCCACTTGACTGGCCCAAATTTGTTTATATATTTATTTATCTGTGGCAGCTGGGGGTAGGTACTGGGAGGCAGCATGGCAGGCAGTGTTACCAATGAGACATCTTGTTGGCCCATATAATGAGTTTCTTATCCTCATGCTGACATTTACAACATGACCTCCTTGCAAAGACTTTTTTTCTGTTATTTTTGGAAGTGTGTAGTTTTGTGTGTGTGTGTGTGTGTGTGTGTGTGTGTATGTCTTATGGGACTGGAGTCATGGCTCAACAGTTAAGAGCACTAGCTTCTCTTCCAATGGACAGGGATTCAATTCCCAGCATCCACTAGACAGCTTATTATTGTCTGTAACTGAAGCTCCGAGGAATTCAGCACCCTCTTCTATCTTCCTCAGGTACCACAAAAGCATGTGGTGCAAAGAAATACAGCAGGCAAAACACCCATCCTATAAATATTTTGATATATAAGATTTGTAACTCTAGACATTCTGAAATGTATAGTTCAGCGTCATAAGGTCTATTCCTATTTCTGTGTAACCACCATCATTGTCCATTGCAAACACCTCTTGTGAATCCACTCCACCCCCTACAATCCTGCATGTAGACTTACTGAGTTGCAAGCATGTCTTTACTCTTTGGGGAGCCTCAGTGCCATGTCTCCTGGTTACATTTTACCCTCCCATTCAGCAATGCCCCAGAGTGCTAACTGCTTTATATTCCAAAACTCCTGTTTCCCGTCTTTGTTTTTAATGGAGGGAATCCTAAGAGATGGGAGTTGGTTCTTTACTGTGATTTTCATGTCCCTTTTGCCAATGACTGAGAAGGAAGTGGAGCACCTTTCCCTGTGCTCATTGGCCATGCACACACTTCCTGTCAAGTCTATTCCTTACCACTCACCTCCTCCTGTGTTCCTGTTGGGTTGTTTGTTTTCTTTTGTTTGTTTGCTTTGTTGGAATTTCTTGTACACTCTGAACATTAACCTCTTGCCAGATGTTTGATTTACAAGTATTTTCTGTCATTCTGGAAATAGAGTTTCATTTTCCTGATAAAGTTCTTTGTTTAGTGTTTAGTGGTTTCTACATTGATATCATAATTCAATACATGTAGGAGAAATAATATTTAGATACAATTTAGAATGATCAGACCAAGTTAATCAACACATCTGTTTCTTCCTTTATCATTTTATGCTATGACATTTGAAATTTATTGTTCATTTCTTTGCAATCCATTATAGTGGACAACAATTCTCCTGCTGTGTCAAACTTCTCAAAACTTAACCCCTGGTCTACATGAAACCTTGTGTCCCTTGGCCAGCAACTCCCCATTCCCTCCTGCTGCCATCAGTCTCTGTAATTGTCATCATTCTTCTCTCTACTTCCACAGCGATTCTCAGATTCTCCTGAGTGGGCTCATGTGGTATTGTCTTTCTGTGCGTGGTTTTCTCACTCAGCATCATGTCCTCTAGGGTCTTTCGCATAGTCACATTGACAGAACCATGTTCTTTTCAAAGGTTTAACATCACTGCCATGCAAATACACATCACATTTTCTTTACTTTTTCCTCCTCAGATAGACATTTAGTGCCCTTGATTATTGTAAAAATAAAAATAAATAAATAAATAAATAAATAAATAAATGTCACAGAGACCTGCTGGGTCACATGACACACAACATCCTCTGATGCACAAACATTTTCAATTGTGCTAAAGTCCAAATATCCATTTGGTTGTTGCTTATGCATCTGGCCTCATAACAAAGAAACCATGCCAAATCTAATTTCAAGATACTTTCACCCTGGCTCCTGATCCACTTTTTTAGATCTTTAATCCATTTAGAGTTGATTTTTATATGATGTCAGGTGAAGGCTTAGCTTCATTCTTTTTGCCTGGATAAACTATTTTCCCAACATCCCTTGTTTCAAACATCATTTTTCCATCATTGAACAATCTTAGCAGCCTGATCAAAACTCATCTTGTCACCGAGGTGCAGTTGGATTCCAGAACGCCTTCCAAGTTAGGTAACTCAATAGGGCAACTCTGGGTTACACAAACTAATTCATCCAGCAGAGATGAATGTTCTAACAAACAGAAAAAGTGACAAATGAAGTGATGATACGCCAACTGCTCATGTCTGACAGCACATTATAATATAGATGCAGAAACTCTCCATAAACACACATATTCATCGTATCAACTAATCTTTAATTTAATCACTGGCCAGTGTACATGAGCGGTTCTGGGCTTTCCGACTCTATTTCACTGACCTGTCAGTCTGCCTTTATGTCGGTAGTATACTATTTTGATTACTGCAGCTTTGTACTGAAAGTATGAAATCATGAAGGATGTCCGCAATTTTATACTTCTTTTTCAATATACTTTTAAGGTTGGGTGTGGTGGCACTCACCTCTAACCCCAGGAGCAGAGACAGGAGGCTCTCCAAGAGTTTGAGACAAGCCTGGTGGTCTCAAGTGAGTTCCAGGACAACTAGAATGGTCTTCTCTATTTCTGTACAAAATGCCACTGGGGTTTTGATCTGATGTGCATATAGAACTGATAGACTACTCAGTAATATTGTCATCTGTTAAAAAAAAAGTCTTTCAGGCAAGGTGTCTCATCAGTGTAATTCCAGCCACTCAAGAAGCTGAGGCAGGAGTACCAAAGTCAAAGACTGCCTAACACAGCCAGTTCAAGGCCAGCCTGGTTAATTTAGTGACATTCTGTTTCAAAAATCGAAATTAAAAGGTAGAGCTTGGAATATAGCTCAGTGATAGAGCTTCATTTACCATGCACAGGGCCCTGGGTTCAATAACCAGTACTGCACAACAACAACAACAACAACATAGTCTTCCACCCATCAACCCCAGTGGCGCTCCTTTCTTGTCTCCTTTCATCATCCCTTATTTGGTAGTTTTCTGGGTTGAGTCTTTTAATTCTTTGGTGGAGTTAATTGTAAGTATTTTATTCTTTTTTGCGCTCTCATAAATTATTTTATGATTTCCTTTCCAGCTGTTCACTGTTAAGGCTGAGACTATTGCTCAGTGACTGAACACTTGCCTAGCATGCGTGAGGCCCTAGGTTAAGCTCCACTACTACCAGGAAAAAATGGAAATCTAATTGTCCATGGTCAATATTAGTATACAGAATTAGAGTTTATTTAACCATGTTCATTTTGTGAGCTGACAGTTTTGCTAGTTTTGCTCATTTAGTTCTGAGACCTCTCTGTAGAATGTTAAGGATTTTCCATAGACAAGTTCATGTCATCTACAGATATATATATTATCACCTTATAATCAGACACCTTTTATTTGATTGTCCAGCCTAATAGCTCTGTATAACACACCTAAGAGTCTCTTGAACACAAGTGGTCACAGCAACGTCCTGTGTTCTTCCTGATCTTAGAGGGAACTCTGTTGTGTCCCCACAGAATATGTTGGCTCTGGGTTCCCATATGTGGCCTTTGTTACACTAAGCTGGACTTCGATTAAAGTCTGGGAAATTTTGTCATTTTTTTATTCAGTCTTATTGGTTAAGCATCTATTTGATTTTATGTTTCATTCACAGTTCCATCTCTGAAGAATCCAGGTTTCTAGGAATTTGTCAGGTGCATCTAGGCCACCCAACAGTTAGTATATAACTATTGAGTGCTCTTGAAATTCTTAGTATTCTTGAGAATAGATGGTAAGGTCTCAAAATTTAGTAACATCCATCTCTTTTTTTTTCAAAGTTAATCTGGGAAAAGGTTGCCAATATTGTTAGTCATGTTTGAAGAACCAACTTTTGGTGAATCCACTTTCTCTGCTGTTACTCTCATCTCTGTTTTGTTTATCTTCATTCTGATCCTTATTTCCCTCCTTCCACTAGCCTGGGGGAGCCTTTGGGAAGGCAAGGGTCTCATTGTGTAACCCAGACTCACCTCAAACTCAATCCTCCTGCCCCAGCCTCTGATGTTAGGGTTCTAGGTTACATTACATCTTTCATCTGCCTCATAGCAGTTTTTAAAGACTACATATAATAATCAAATGACTTCTTGGCAAATACAACACACACAGGAAATAAAATAATGGTTACCTGCAATTATTCCTACCACTAGTATTAGCCTTGCAGTCAGGTAGCCAGGTCTATCTCTAATTAACCATACAGATTTAAGTACTTATTAAAAAGTACTTTAAGCCTCAGGTTTTTTATCCTTTAAATTGAAATAGCTTTTATGTGACAGACTCATCATATAGATGAAACCATATACAAATACAGAGCCAGCCACATCATAAATACCATACCACACTGGTCAACATTAATATTAATAACCAGTTTTCAGCAGGCTGGTGAGGGTTGAGCCTCAGGTGGTTACAACAAGGAGTAAAGAGGTGAGGAAGGTATTATTACATAAGGGGTGTGGGGAGACACATGTCATCCAAACAGTGAAACCACTGTAACATAGTTACTAAAGAAAAATGGGAGAGAAAAAGGAGGGGGCGGTGTGATGCAAAATTTCAGACTTGGCTAGGTACTAGACTTCATCCTCCAGGATGTGGCCATGATGGGCTTAGACAAGCATGGTATTAGTGGAGGAAAACACTTGTGAAGGTGAGCCTGAGCTAGCCCTCGGGCCACATGCAGATATGATCCCTGTGGAGGCAGAGAAGACGCATCTTAGATCACAGTACGGTTCCAACAGACTTGCTGCAAGGTTGGGGCTGAGTTCCCCACAGTCACCCAGCAGAGGGGAACAGGGCCCTACAAGGTCTGCCCTGCTTCCCTACCCCACTGCAGAAACCATGGTCTCTGTGCAGAGGAGCTGGTACATGGCGAGTCACTAGCCAGGGCCTGCAGTCACTTAGATCATGGCCACAAGAGACCTCTTATTCATGGCTGCCACAGCTGAGACCCAGAAAGAAAACATGCAGCCATAAAGACGCCCTGTCTCACATCCCCACAGCTTCCCAAGATTGCCTGGATGTGACTGGTGGCATCACGGATTGGAAGGAAGAGGGGACTTAGAAACGCAGTGAGGGTAGAGAGACACTTGCTAAGAGCCCCTCACTTCAACTCACCCAGCAAACCTCCCCACAGAAAAGATGTTCCCCAAAAGGGAGAACAGAAGTCAGTTCATGCTGAGAATTCCCCAGGACACACCACTGGAAAACACTCACACTTTATTCCTTCTTGTCTTTTCTTTCCCCGACAGCTGACCCAACACTAGGAAGTTCTGGCCTCTCTGTGGGTGCCATCGCCGGCATCGTGGTTGGATCTGTGGCTGGGGTGGCTCTGATAGCAGCCCTGGTGTATTTCCTTTATTTCAGGAAGACTGGCCGGTAGGAACGACTTGCCTCTTCTGTGTTCTCCAAGTTTTAGCATCATGCTTGGGATTGGGCAAGGACTTCTCTCCCTCTGCCTCTCAGCTGGGCCTCTTCTGCCCTCTGCCCTTATCCTCTGCTTCTCAGCACTGACCCTGTGGGTTCAGACTCCCTGTCTTCAGGATCCCCGTACTCCTGTTTCTTGGAGTCTATTCCCACCTAGAGAACAGATGCAATTATATCTCTATTCTCCAGTCAGGAAGTCAAAGTCCAAGATGAAAGAGAAGTGAGGGACTCCAAGGAGCAGCAAGAGGATACAGGAGGCATTGCCCCGTGACTGCAGCAGCTGGAAGGATGTAGGGATAGGGGAACCAGAGACCCTAAGATGTAGCAGCAAAAGCAGTAAAGTAGAAACGAGTAGCAAAAAGCTGGGCGGTGGTGGCACACACCTTTAATCCCAGTGCTCGGGAGACAGAGACTGGAGGGTCTGTGAGTTCAAGGCCAGCCTGGTCTATAGAGTGAGCTCTAGGACAGTCAGAGATACATGGAGAAACTCTGTCTTGAAAAATCAAAAAACAAAACAAAACAAAACAAAGCCCCAACCCCCCTCATAAAAAGAAAGAAAGAAAAAGTATATTAAAAAAGAACCACCTGTGTAAAACAAACCAGGGTAGGTGTTAAGTAGGACAGGTGCAACAGCATCAAAGATAAGAGAGGTACAGCACCAGGGATACAGCTCAGAAGTAAAGCACCAGCCCTGGGTGTGGTCCCAGCACCAGGAAACAAAGATCAAATTCGGAGTCCAGCAAAGACAAAGACAAACTATAGCGGGATCAAATAGATTAAAGAATGAGGCCCCAGGAGAGAAGGCAGTGCCAAGCATGGAGTGACAGAACATCCGTGTCAGCGAGGGGCCCAGGAATGAGCTGCCCACAGAGTCCTCCCGACTCCAGGAGTGAAGGCCCTGTGTGTGGGAATAGTGGTCACAGTGTCTGATATTTATTTAGGGGAACTGACCAGCGCGATCTCACAGAGCACAAACCCTCAGCCTCCAACCACAGTAAGTAAAGCCACTCACAGAATGAGAGTCGGTGTTCTACCACGAATCCTGCTCTGTCAGGGGATCCTGGGCTCACAGACCACGCCTTCCTTTCTGAATTTTTACAGAAGGGATCTCCACTTCCCAGCACTAAGGATCCCATAAATCGTACCCTTCCTAGCTACAGAGGAGTTGCCTGAGAGAGCCCTGGAGAAGCTCATTCCACCTAGGCTAGGCAGGCCTAAACAAGTCATGTTTCCAGGAATCATCCTGATGCCTTCCTTCCTGCCTGTGTTATGGATGTGGACGTCTCCCTTGGGGAGACTTTCTTTGTCTTACGGAATATCTGGGTGCTGTGGCCTGTATGTTCTTCCTTGCCACGGGAGCATGCTGCTGAGAATCAATTCTGGGCATGGTGTGAATTGGGAAACAGATGGCTCTATCCTGCTCCTCCTCTGATACTAACACAGTGGGTCCAAGCAACCTCTGAGGGAAGCTAATTCCTGAGCTGATCATGGCCACCTCCCCCTTGCAACCCCTGCCACCTGCCAGAAGTCACAAAACTTTAAATCAGCTTTGCACTTTTTGTTTGTTTGTTTGTTTTTTGTTTTTTGAGACAGGGTCTCTCTGTGGCTTTGGAGGCTGCCCTGGAACTAGCTCTTGTAGACCAGGCTGGTCTCAAACTCACAGAGATCCGCCTGCCTCTGCCTCCCGAGTGCTGGGATTAAAGGCATGGGACACCAACGCCCAGCCCAGCTTTGCACTTTTATGTACTGATAAATCTCTCTTGCTCCCCTAGATCTGGGCCCCTCTGACAACTCTCCTAACAAGGTAAGCACTGCCACTTTCCCTGGCTGTTTGCTCATGAAATGTCTCTGAAGAAAGTGGGGTATCTGAATTGTTTTGATTTGTGTGCCTGTTTGCTGAGAGAGGGTCTCACCATGCAATACCCTGAACTATGTAACCTAGTTCTGGCCTTGAACTTGTGACCATCCTCCTGCCTTAGTCTCTCATGTGCTAGGATGACAAATGTGTGCCACCACACCAGGCTAAGAATGGTATTGCTGGAGACACAACTGTGAGCTTTAGTTTGGGTCTACATTCCTTGGTGCTTCAGCAAAGAAACATCAGTTAAGGAGCCCCATGAGTCTAATTCAAGGGTGTGTGTTTGGAATAATCCCCACCTTGTGTTAAATTCCTGGCTATGTCTCCTAGCATTCTGTGGCCCTTAACAAGGAACTTGAACTCTTTGGTCCTCGGTCTCGTCACTTATGGAACGGGCATTGTGACTACCTCAAAAAGAGACTAAAGGCATTAAACAAGTTAACTTGTGCACAGCCCTGCCCACACAATGACAACAGCACTTCCTCCTCCTTCACTCGGAACCTGCTCTGACCATAAATAAAAGCATGGGTTCCATTCCAATGGGTCTGAGACCTGTTCCTTCCTTTGCCAAAATTTTATCATTGCAGCCTTTCAACAGAGTACGCACAAAGACTAAAGAGAGCTTTAAATCATAGGGACACTTTCACAGTGTCCTTGCACGTTGAACACACTCATAAGCAGCAGGAAAATTAAGTTACTTCACAGCTACACTCCCCCAAACACACTTTGCCGTCCCTTCCCTACAAAGAGGGGTGGCAGTCAGGACGGTGCCTATCCTGGTCCACATCTGGCCTCTGTTCGTCGCTGTTCTGTAGCCCGTCTGGACGACTCTTGATTCTGGCTCTGTTCCCATTGCTGTCTCACCCTGTCCCATGGTACCAAGCTGTGTCCTCTAGGGATCATGCACCAGGATGTCAGACACTGAGTGACAGGAATCGTCTCCCACGGCTCACCGTGCAGGAGGCCACAGCACAGCGGTGCTAGATCACCAGCAAGGTGAGGCTCTGACCCATGGGACTGATGTCACTGATCAACCCTCATACTTTCAGGTGGATGAAGTCACGTATTCCATTCTGGACTTCACTGCCCGGCAACCCAAGCCAACAGCTTCAGCCACCCCATCTCCAAGAGCCACGGAAGCAGTTTATTCAGAAGTAAAAAAGAAGTGATCACAGTCTATCCTGCTGGCTAAAGCATTTCCAGACTCTGTCCCTTACTAGGAGATCTCTCTACCCTAGAGATGAGGGGACACACACTCACTCACACGCAGACACACACACACACACACACACACACACACACACACACACACACACACACACACATGCACGCACTTGCACGCAGGCACATGTGTTATGGCAGCTCCAGGTTGCTGCCTCTCCTTCAGTGTCAACAGAAGGAAAATGTATTCTGGAGCCGACAGGAAAACACAAGCTTTCTTGGAATTGAAATCTGGCTGAGAGAAAGGCACCGAAACTGTCCTCCCTTTCACTTTCCTAACCATGGCTTGTTTTAAATTGACCTATTTGGAGCGCCTCCATTCCTCCCCAACTCCAAGTCTGACTTGAGTTTCCATAACCTTGGAAGTCACCTACGTTCTTATGTCAAAAAGACAAAGGAAAAGCAGGAAATGGCCATTCCTGTGTCTTTAGGGCCCAATGTGAATCAGGAAGATCAAGCCTGAAGCCAACAGTTCACTGGGAAATCGCCACATCTGACAACTGTCATGCTTGCCCAGCTGAGGCATCAGGGTCTCTGCACGTTGTGGCTTTACACCTGAGCCCTTGTCTGAGCCTTTCTCCAGAAAACCCACTCAAAGAAGCTAGAAAAGCTCTTTGGCAGCATCCACAGGCCATTGCTAAAGCAGAGCGCAGGCGCATCTCCACATCTACCAGGAAAGAAAGTGTCCAGAAGAGCAGGGCTGCTGGCTTTGAACTGACAGTCTCCTGGAGTTTGAAAAAGGAACAGAGAGATACCCTTTGTGAAGCATTGAAACTGTGTTAAAAAGAAGCCATGTTTGGAGACACTGGCGTTTTCCTCTCTCTAAGACAATCCACTATTTGAGTTTTTCTAACTGCTGGCTTGCCTTACTGTGTGAGCTGATGGGTCTGCCTCAAGGGAAAGAAGCCACTAAGCCTCTGGCTCCCTTGGCCAGGGATTGAAAGGCCTCCCAAGCCCTTTAGATCAAGAGTTCCAAACCAAAATAAATAAATGAGTAACAAGGCAGCCACCTGCAGAACCACTGCCAAGTGTCAGGCTAAGCCTCCTACTTTCCTGAATTATTCAGAAAAGCCTGACTTTTCCTTTTTCCATGTTTTTATCTTTTCTGTCAGATACTGGCCAGAGCCTAGACAATCTTTCTTTCTTTGACACTTTATTTAGGCTTCCCCATTCTTTCCCTGAAGCTCTCCCGCCCCCACCCCGTGCAGGCCGCCAGCTGACCTCCTCCTGCCTGACTCAAAGGCCATTCCTCCTCTATTCCAATGAGGTTTCCAGCTTGTCTACCTTATTGTTTTTCTTTTAAACTCAAAAAAAAAAAACAAACAAACAACTGTCCTCAGCTTCAAAAAACAAAATAACAATGGGCTTTCCTCATTCCCACCTGACTCAGTTTCTGGAGATCTAGGTCCCTTCTGCAGGGTTCCTATCTGCGCATTTGTTTCCCTTTCTTGGTCTTTTCTCTTTGACTTTTTCTTTTTAGACAGAGTTTTAACATGTAGCCTGTACAGGCTTCGGTCTAACAGTGATGCCCTTCTACAGCCTCCCAACTGCTGAAATCACAGCACAGGCCACCAGTCCCTGTGCGTCCCGTCTGCCCTGCACTCTCAAGAAACTTTGGACTCTGCTACTGTGTTTGGTCCACGTGAAGTGTGCCCTTAAAGGACACAGCCACTCAAGCAGAAGGCGTTGTTTACAGCCTAGAGCACTCTGCACTGGTGCTCCACTGGGAATGTGGCCTATTAGCAGGGTGCTCTCACCCAGCCCCAGGCTTTCTGCAGCATCAGAAACCTACCTTTCCCACCTGGGATGAGTCCCAGCAACAGAAGGAAAGGAAAATGTGGTCTCAGGGATCCTCTGTTCAGAGGTACACCTACTCTGTGATCATTCAGAGAAGGTTTTACTGGATATTAAATGTTTGTGTTCATGCCATGCCTAATAGGCCTTCTAAGGTAATTATTTTTGAGTTCTCCTACTCAGGGATTTCTTTCAGAGATTTCCAATCCAAACATGGCCTGTGTATATTTTCCTTTAGCCATGCTATTCTGGGTTATTTAATTTTGCCTGGTTAAAGCCAAATCTGAGTTATTTGTAAATTTCCCCTAGGTTCATAATAAAAAATTGTTATATATCACTGGTACTACGTTGTGGGTCTTTCTGTTTGTTGTTTCTGGTGTTGCCATGCTTAGGAAGTAAATCAGGGTCTGGTGGCCTGCATTAGGCAAATTCTCTATCACTGAGATACATCCCCTCCTGATACAGCCATAGGCAACTCTTCTTTTCTGGGTCATTCATGTTGCACCCTGACACCAGTCAGGCCTCAGATGCTTCGTGTGTCCCTTATCCCACCCTTCCTTACAGGTAGAAGGTGACAACTGCTGGACTGGGGAGGGTGTCCCGGAGTGAGCCTACTGAGAAGTAGTGTACAGTAACTCTCTGATGCAGTCATCTAGGAATTAGCTAAATTCATTGCACATTTATTAACAAAGTATATGTGAAAGCAGCAAGCCAAGCCCTGGCATGCCTGGAAAAAGCTGCTTATCATCTTCTAGGAGAGGAGGGATTACAGGAGTAAAAGGCCTCTCTGGTCCTCTCCTACCCAGGTGGCTCCAGCCTCTCCAAGGCAGTAACGCTTCTTCCAACTCACAAAAATCTCCACGTGTTCTCTCACGCTGGACTCTCCAA